>NC_031769.1:63224471-63320304 GCF_001522545.3 Parus major
GGTTTTTTTTTCCTCTCCTGGTTTGTTGGTTTGGTGTTTTTTTTTCCTTGCATTTCCGACAGCCACCCAAGAACCAGCTGGTAGAGATTTAACCCGCTCCAATCCCATCTCCCACCATGGAAAACTGCCCACAGCCAAGCCGTTGGACAAGCCGCCAGTTCCCATTCCTACTCCCCGGGAACAGGCGCAGCAGAAAGGGCTTGCGCCTTTGAGTTCTTCAAATTAATAACCCTGGGAAGGGAAGGGCAGAGAGCCGGCAGATGAAAGGCAAGGTACGGACTTTGATCGTGCAATCGGAGCCATGCGGGCAGGCTCCCGAACCATGTGGAGCACCACTGAAGGTCAGCCTGGGCTGATCAGATTGCAGCAGGAGAGCCACAGAAAGCAGGGCAAACGGAGGTGGAAAAATCTATACACATCTGCCAAGAGATGAAAGAAAAGTTTGCCTCCGATGCTGGGATTTATGAATAAGGTAAATGAAGCCGTAATCTAACACTTGAGAAGATGCTTAGGTCTTCCTTCAGGAAAACACTTAAGTATGTGCTTAAACCCATTACTATTCAGGGCAGCCCATAAGCGTTTGCTGAAGGTTAAGCACAACCTTCTTACAGGGAGCCCCTTAAGCACTGTGCTGATTAAGGTGAGCTTTTTCCCTTCTAAATCTGAGCCACCGTGAACCACAAAATGAATTGCCCTCATTATATTTTAATATTGCCTCTGTCCTCTTTCAAATTAAACCAGGGAATGCAAACAGAATGTAAGTCTGATTTTACATTAAGGCGATAAAGCCCAACATTATGTTCTGTCGTGTTTTTTTTTCTTTAAGATCCTCTGGCTGCACAACACCATGTGCATGAACACCATGTTCATTCACCTGTGAATGAACACTTTTCATGAGGAAGAAAGAGCACATGGAAAAGTGATTGCTCTGCTACTTCTGAACTCTGGAATTCTCTTGATGTGCTGTTACAAGCCAGAAAAGATCACACAGAGCACTGCATACGAACATACACAGGCTTTATCCAGTGATCTCTTTTGAAGCAAACCTGAAAAAGGCTGTAGATGGTGTACACATTACAGCTATTAAAGGTCATGGATAAGACAGCTATTTATTAGTTCAAGTAAGGTCAGTGTTACATCCACAGGCAGAGAGCTCTGCCTGTTGCACAAGTGACAGTGTCTGCCCTTAATGTCCCGAGAAACTTTTGACAAGCTAAGCATATATAACAAGCCACAAACCTTACATACAACTGCTGCAGTTCATTAATGTTCAACAGGAAGGTATCATATCTGAAATGGGTTCCATTTCTGTATCATAGTGCATTTCCTCTCCTCCAAGCTCTCCACTGGTGACTGCTGACAAAGAAATTGTATCCCCTGATGGAGAAAGAAAGCTCACTAACTAGTAAATTGGTGGCTGTGGCTCTTCCCAAGAACCATTCTCCTTTGCTGCTATTTAGGAATATTCTACCCCACATACTAAACTATTGGTTCATTTACTTTCTTTATACACACGGAAAATGGGACCTTGGAAAACAATTCGTGCCAGTTTTAGACTTCTACTGGAACTAAAATCAGGGTCTTGGTTGAATTCCAAACCCAGTTTTTGGAGGAAAACTGTTATATAACTCTTTCCCTTTCTGGGAGACAGCCGTCGTAGAAGAGCTTGTGAGAAGCAGTCAAATCTCTTGCAGGTCTTGAGACATATGGCAAAGTAGGAGAGCAGAAGGTTACCTTAAGGTCAGGGTGTTTCCCATCCTTATGTGGTATATTCAAATGCTACAGGCAGGCAGGAACACTTCTGCTACATTCACCTCCAAGAAACATCTTCTCACTTTAAGTAATTTGCCCTGCTAAATCCTGCTCTACAGACAGTATCTTCTTCCTGGAAACTTTGTTATTATAAACAAACAAGGGCAAAGAAATGAAGAATAATCTTTAACGCCTGTCCCTAAATATCCAATCTACCTTTCAAGAACTAAAGATCTCACCATACTTGGCACGGAAGCTGGACAAAAGAGATGAAGTTTGAAACCCAGATACTGCAACTCAGCCCTTCAAACAGGAAAGCAAACTCAAGAAGTAGTAGGTTGGATCTTAGAACCATTTAGTCATTTAGGTTAGAAATATCTCCAAGATCATCGAGTCCAACCACTAACACGGTGCTGACAAATCCACCATTGAACTATGTCCCTAAGTACCATGTTTACCCATCTTCTAAATACTTCCAGAGATGGTGACTCAACCACTTCCCTAGGCAGCCTGTTTGAATGCTGAAGAATCCCTTTGTTCTTTTATTCTAAATCAAATCGAATATAAAATTGTCATAGAAACAATTAAGAGAAGGCCAGGATCATGCTGCAGAGAAGTCCTGAAAGTGTATTCAGCTGTCCATGAATAGTGAAAATACACATGAACTTTACAAAGTGACTCCGTGGATGACTCCTGTAGGATTTCTCTTTAATTGTAAGAACAAAAAGGGGAAAAATTAGATGTTAAGTCTTTCTCACTGTTTTCACAGCTTAAATACCTATGGGCACTAAATCAACACAAGTACAATGATGAAATTAGTAAGTAAACAACTACAACCTTCACTGCTGCACAAAGAAGCTTGAAACCAAAGGAAGATCAATATGAGTAATTCCAACTCCAAATTTGTAAACCAAATCCAGAAGAAAATGTCTCCTTACAAGAGATCATATTGGGGCCCAAATGGCTTCAAGACAAAGTGTAAATGAACCACTCTCCTCTGTGAAGGCTCAAAATTGGCTGCTCAAGTTAACCACCCGTGAGTTTTCCCACAGAAGCAGGAGCTTGAAGAGACTGTTACTGCTGGCACCACATTCCCTGCAATGACCTGGCAGCGTGTGATTACCACATAAACTTCTCTCTCCTCCCCCAAAAACAAACACAAAATGAAGGATGCTGTCAATGCCATTAGGCACTGGAGATCACTGCAGCTGTATCTCCCTACATTTACTTTCTTCTTGCAGGATTATTTTAACAGACTATTAAATAAAGTTAACTAGCAATGAAACAAGAACTGATTACAAACATCTCAATTTTCTAAAGCTGAACTCCCACCCTCTATCACTGGAGTAAAAGTCCAAGTGATGAAATAAACCTTGAACTTTGTAGCTTTACTCATCATTTTTGGAAACAAATGAGCACCTTGTCCCAGACACCGCAATTCAGCAACTTCATCTGTATACGTGTCAGAAAGAGGGAGCAGAAAACTCCAGCCAGCCAGTATCCAAACAAGAGCATTCCCCTGATCAACGTCACTTACTGGAATTGCACTTGGAAAGGACGCACACCAGTGCAGTTACTATCACACCACCATGACCCAGTTCCGGGAAGGAAGCTGTGCTCCCAACCCAGTGGTCTCAAAAAGTGGGCCACATGAGCAGCAACCAATCATCTAGGTAAAAAATGAGTGGGAGAATGAAAAGGAGGAGCTATTTACGACCAACAGGTTCAGCAAAACTCAACCTGCATTATCCTGCTAGCTCTCCCAGAAGCAAGTGAGCAGGAAAGATGACAAAGAGGTTTGAACTGGAACTCACTGACAGAGGAACGAGGGGCTTGTAAGGACCGTAGCCTTCTCAGCTTCCAAAGTCCCCAAAGGAATAATGGGTACCTTGTGAATGTGTACTGGTTCTCTCTCTAATCTCAGCCACCTCAGTTGTTCCTGAACACTAAACTCCGTTTCATTGAAGAAAAAGGATAACAGAATTTCTGTCTTCCTGGTGTAGAACATTCAGCTGCCACAAAAGACAACACTGCAGATACAGGAAAAGAGAACTATTTAAATAAGTATTTTTCCCATTTTTTGTCCAAGGTAATTCCAAATAATGAGCAAGGGGAGGGAAGTTCACTATGTTATATGGGTTCATCCTAAATTGGATTGCAAGATATATTAGAAAAAGATAGATTTAAATATGATTGAGTAAAAATTCCTACCTGGGCTTGAAACTATCATAATTAGACTTTTCAATGTTTTTTGTCCTGTTACAGTCTGATTTAAACCAGGTATAATACAATTTTGAATCATATTCAAACAAGGTACCTCAACCAATTTAAACTATATTTAGATCGCAGTATTTTTACTACTAAAGAAACCTAACAGAGGAACAACATGCTTGGAACATCTGTCGCAGTGATTGAAAGAAGTCTATGACAGGAATAGCAAACAGTTATTTTCTTTCCTGAAATGATGTCAATCTGTTGAAGCAAAGTATCAGTGAAGTATATTGTTTCTAAGAGGTACCTCACTCTGGCCTGTCTTCTCCAAATGAAGATGATTAAAATACCCCCTTGCTGCATAACCTTGTCTGCTTGCTTATTATTATCTGCTATCTCTGTATCAAGGGAAACACTCTTTGTCTAAACAAGTAAGCATTTTACAGCATTACATGAAAAAAATAATTCATTTGTTCAAGTCTAAAACCCTCCACCTAATGAAATTCAAATTTTAACATGCATCAACTATTCTTTACATTTAGATAATCAACTGTATGAGTCAACACAATCCCTAAGTTACAGACCTCTTAGCAAGGCTGTCTGTCACACAGCATGTTCTGCAGTGATGATCAGAACAGCACATTCTTTATGACACAACTCTGCAGTTACTTCATGGAGGATGATGACAGAATGGCTCTCACTCTATGCTTCTGCTGGTTCTCAAGGATGTATTTCAATGTGGTGGTCCAAATCAAGGTTCTTTCCTACAAAAGACCCAAATCAAGGGTCTTGCCTGTCCAGACCACACAGAGGCAGAGAATGAAGGTGAAGAAGGATCAGTCACTGGGGGTAGTGATTTGACTCCCTCTGAGCACTACGTTATAGGAAATGGGGATGTCAAGCAGCGATGGAACGACTCACGGGATTCATTAAAAGTTCTTGGTGTATCACCATCATGGGTCCAACTGTTGGGCCTCAGCAAACAGTACCTCTTCTGACTGTCATCAGGCTGAGGTTTCAGCCCCATTGCCCAGTGGCAGCTACATGCATTGCTCCCCCTGAGCTAGGATCTACTGGGGCCCTTAAATCAGATACAAAATACGTGATCAAGAGTGGCCAGTTACCCCACACCAGCCATCTGACTGACACCATCGGCACACAGCTAGGGCAGGCACGTCTCTCTCTCACACAATAAGCCTTGAGGCTCAGCTGGAAGAAGACAGATCTGGTAGGCTGCCAACATGTGAGAGCATGGATGCCTTTAATAACCAACAACAGCACTGCATGACATGAAGCAATGCAGCCTGTCACGGGCCCAAGGCGGCTGTGTTCACATGGCTAGGTGTTTCCCTTGTCTTGGTGCTAAACTTGGTTCAGGAGAGACAACCAACACCATTACTGGCGTTCTCAGACCAGCCTGGGAAAGAGCTTCTCATCAGGTCACAGCCCTGCCATGAGGCTGCTGGGCATGGCAGCACAGCCACTGCTGAGAACATCAGTGGTTTTCTATTAAAAAAAAAAAAAAAAAAAAAAAAAAACAAGAAACAAAAGTGACATAGTTTAAGAAATATTGTGATAGGAATTAAGATGGGGACTTCAAAAAAGCAGCCAAACAGTTTCTGAACAGTGCACATGGATGTGAAAGTTTACAGAGAGAAACTTAAGTATCAAATAGCTAAGACAGAACCAAGTATCAGCACTCAGGAAGAAATTACTGAAAATTACTGTAAGAAGGATGTGAAATGCCAAAGGCTGCTGATTATTTGAAGAAAAAGAAATCAAGCAAGGACAGGGGTACTTACATATTCAGTGGAATAGTTTAAAATCCTATTTCATTTTCTTATGTAAATATTCCTGTTAACATATATTGTTTGAAAAAGATTCATAAGACATTTATATTAAAAATAGACTTGAAAGCAGAATTTATCCCTCTGTGTAGTGTTTTCTTGTAGCTATTGGACTGTTTACTTCAAAAGGGACTGCTACAAAGGAATCATTGTAAACTTTCAACTTAACTTTCAGCATCAAAAGTATTTTGTGTTCCAATTAAAAAAAAAAAAAAAACAAAACACAATTCAGCCACACTCGAGAGCTCGTGTTGGGCTCCTCTACAAAAACTTCAGGAAAAGTTGGTGGCTTAATCACTGGGGTGACCCCAGGACTTGCCTTATTGCACCCAGCTCCACCCATAGCTCAAACCCTACTGTACCTTAACATAAACTGATGGATACAGAACCCACCTTCCTGAGCAGAGATTTGATTTCACTTTGCATCTACTGCTCCTTTCTTTGAGCTCTCCAGGGGCATGTCAGCTCTTTGCTTCTGTTCTTTTCACCCTTCCTTAAATTTCAACTGAGGGACTTAAGCAAAAGCCACCTATTTTAAACTGGTGGTGTAGAGACCTTTCCAGAGCAATAAAAAGGTAGGACAGAATTTTCTCTGTAGGTAACAGACAGGCAGGGCTCACTTTTGACTATTCATTTTAATGCTGCCATGGTTTTGTTATAGTATTAATTATGTAGGAGAGCACCCACAGCTTTGTATAAGCATCTTTTTGAATTATTTAGAACAAAATAACATGGAAACAGTAGTTACTCAGCATTTCTGCAACTCAAATTTTAGCACTGATCACAGAACATGCTAAACAGCAAATAATGTAGACACCAATGTGTGGGCCTTGAAAGATGGAAGTATGGGTCTATTCTACAGGTGATTGTCCCATTTGTAGTAGTACACATGCTCAAGCACAGAAGCAAAGTAGGATTATTAAGTGCACTTTAAGTACTTTGTGGATTCAGGTGGTTAGCTACTTAAAAACACAAAACAAAACAAAAAAGCAACCCCAACCCCCTAACTCAGACCACATCATGGGTGGAAGATAAACTAAGTTGAACAGTATACTCCAACTCAATTTTTGCCATTCTAGTTTGAAGTAACCCAAGGTGAAAGGGCTTTATATCCTAAATCCTAAAGGGATATAAAGTTCCCAGAGTCCCATATTATTTCAACCCAGTCCTTGGCCAAGTCAGTAATAGTTGGATCAGAAATTATAGAAGAATATAGCTGATATTTGACAACATGGTTTTGCAGCCACCATGGAGCACCCTACCCTCCTGGCTCCCAAATCCACCCGAGCCTCTGGTCCTTGCACAGGACTGTAAAACCATTCCCTTTCCTGCTGAGGATGGAAGCAGCGTGGGGTAGCAGCTTTTAAAGAGTTCCCTCCAGGCTAACGAGGAAATGTCGAAACGAACCAAGGGTGCAGTCATAGCTGTGTGACTCTCTGAAAGAAAGCATTTAGAAACAGATTCATAAACAAGGGGATTGCAGCTGTCAGTAGGGGCTTAAGACCCATAATCGGGATCAGGCAACACAACGCGAAGCGCGGCATTCGCCGCAGCAGTTACTACACTTCTGTCCCTTTTCCAGCAACTTCTGCTGACTCAGGAGCACAAACTGCTGACGTCCCTCCTGGGAGTGCCTCTCACACACTCCCTTACACACACACAACATGAATGTGGAAAGGAGTATGAAAGAACAAGTATATGTCAAAGTACTTAAAAAATATATATGTATATAAAGTTCCATGCTCTAACCACCCCTCTTTTTTAAAAATTCTCTCATTAAGTGCTACACTGAATGAAAGCAGCTGAACAAACAACCTTGGGATTACTGGAAGAAATACAGTGCTGAAATTTTGTGGGATTTTAGCCCACTACAAAAACCCATGTTTTTTTTGTCCAATCTGGAAGACAAATTATTTCAATGAGTGAGGATTTCCCCTCTTTTCAGTAAGAAAAAAACTCACTATGCATGTGTAGAACATTCTAAATAACCAAAACCATCATGGGACTTGCTCTGCATAGGTCCCCACTCCAGACACTGCAAGGCAACACTGCTCTTCTATATGTGGGATGAAAAGATCACACAAAAATCTGAAGTACTGCTTCTTGAAACATACAAAATTATATACATACTGTTACAATAAAATGCATACACACAAACCCAACTGAATTTATCTAATACAAAAATCACCTGAACTGAATTTTTTTCCTGAAAGGAAGATGAAAAGGTAACACAGAAAAAGCAGCTTGGGCTACAAAGTGACAGACTTCAGCAGACAGGAGAGCAAGCAGGCAAATGTTAGTGTTAATACTATTAAGAACACTGTCTTGCATATACAAGCGAAACATTTCTTTGGCAATCTCCTAGCATCAAACACTTTATAACCTTGATACCCAAACTGAACTTCAGCACATTTGATGCCAAAATCCCTTTGGAATCTGCTTTAGTAACTGTCAAAAAAGTATTTTGTGTTTTGTCCTTTTTTTTTTTGTGAGATATTTACTCAGGTATTTAATCAGGTAGTTTTCCTCTAAGCCATTGTTACCCTTTCTTTTATTTCACTATCCCAGGCCAGCCTCACAACCAGGTTTCTATCTTTCATTGACTGCCCAACTTGCACTCTCCCAGGAGAGGAGTTCTGCAGAAGAGAGCTAAAGGTGATAGTACACAATAAGCTAGATAAGCACCAACAATATCACACTCTTACAAAAAAGCAAATGTTGTGCTGGATAGACAGCAAGAGAGGTCTGTGAGCAAAGCCTTCTGCTGTACTCACCATTACTAGATGCCAACAGGAACCTTTTGGTCAAGTTTCACTGCTGCTCTCCATGAGATACGTGGACAAGTCGGAAGATATTCAGAAGAGTAGAAAGAGGATTAAGTATCTAATCTAAACAAGAGGAAACTGAAGGCAGAGAAGGTAACAGTCCTCAATTGTTCAGGAGGAAGATTCAAAGAGGAAATTAATATATTTTCAAATGTGAAGAGGAAAGACTACCACAACTGTGAGAAAAGCTTTCTGACAGAAAGAAAAGCACGTGAATAGATTTTATACATATATATGTTTATATATATATATATATATATATATGTATACATATACATCATAGATTATATATATTGTATCATTTTATTAGGATAAGAACATAGATATATATGTTCTGTAGAGATGCTAGTTGCTGTCAGAAATTACTTTGTCAACCTTGTCTTAGGGTAAGCAGGTCAGATCATTCCTTGGGCACACAGCTCAGTCCTGTGGTTCTGCAAGCAGGCACACTGCCTTGCCCTTCGCCCAGCACTGAAGTGCCCACTGAGGCCTATGAGAGGAGCAGTCCCTTTATTTTAAAATACAGAAACAAGAGAGACTTCAGTCTTGCTGTCCCTGGTAGTCCTGGGTGAAGGTCAAGTACAGCCTGCCCATCAACAGCAAGTCTAAGGCAGAATGATGAAAGATGATGTAGCCATGTGGAGTACTGCAAGTCACCTGAACTGCACAAAAACCCCAGCATCCTTCCACTCAGCTACAGAGAAAATAAAATCCGGGGTTTGCAGTTGGCTGCTAAGAGGTCTAGAAATAAGAAAGGGAAAACATCTACTTCAACACTACTTTTCACTTCTTTATACTTTACCAGCACAATGCATGCTATTTGAGGACATCAGCCTTTCTTGCACCCTGCCTCTATGTAAAGTATGTAGCTTTTTCATCTCTTACATGTATTTTGTCTGCACAGATTACTAGTAGTTTGGGGCTGAAAACTATTTTGTTACTTATGTACACCAAATCCCTCAAAAAAACAGTGATCTTGCTCATTTGATTATAAGCACTGACCAGCCATTAGCTGTCCAAACAAGTTGCATCTCCCACCTCACTGTGATTTACCTACAGCTACAAGTTTGGTTTCAGTCAAAGAAGTTCTTTTTCCCTGCTAATATGAATCTAAACCCACTCTATCAGTTTAAAGCCATCACCCTTTCTCCATTAAAAGATCCATTAAAAACGTTCTAGATTAGGGCTTTTTTGTGAAAATTGACAGGTCTGCAGTCTGGGTAAAGTTCTCAGCAACCACACATACGCATTCCTTTGGCTATTCCTTTTACCACAACGCAGAAATTGGCAGTGTATTATATACAGTTGGCAGTGTATTATATTGTATATACTGAAGCTCTCTGAGAAAACAATCCAGGCAGAGCAGAACACCTCAGTAACAGCACTACTAATATGACTAACACATGCTTGGTTTAGCAAAGTCTCAGCAACTTGTTTTGGAGTTGTATCTCATGCTAAGGAACTGTTGAGTTTACAGCAGCTTTTAACAAAAATTTATCAGAATCGTCACGGGGTATATATATATATATATATATATATATACACAAATATCAAACACACACACACATTCTCTGAACTTCAAGGAAAATAAAGTTTATTTTATATTTCTATTTACCCTCCTTTTTTTTCCTGAAGAAGCCAAAACGTCATGCAAGGGCATGGCAGATATGCCCTTCGCTGACGGGGTATCAACAGCTGGCCTGAGTGAGGTTCGTGTGGGCAACAGATGTCATGCTGCACCCATTTGGAAAGTACCTAGCAGCCACTCCTCAACTCATTTTGAAATCACAGAATGGTTGGGGTTGGAAGGGACTAGTCCAATGCCTCTGCTACAGCAGGTTCACCTACAACAAATGAGAAAGGACACTTCTTCCTGGTTTGTATAAGGTCATCAGAAAACCACTGTTTCCCACAGCAGTTAACTAAAAAAAACACCTTAGATAGGCATGCATGTGCAAGGCTGTTTTCTTGAACACTTCATGGACTAAACCCTGGCAGAAGGGTGGACATTCTACAACAGCTGCTTTACCAAAACTGGGTAACTAATATGGAAGTTATCCCCTTTTTCCTAAATACCAAGTGCACTAGTATTAGCAAACTATTTAGACGCTTAGGACCAAAATTAAGGAAAACCAAAACAAAGCTGCAGTTCAGATCAGAGAAGGTGCGCCCATTTAACAACTTCCACTGATTCCACCAGAACTTAATATATTCATATTGGCATCTGACAGGTAATTTGAAAAAAAATGGACTTTAAATTCCATTTTTGAAGACCAGTGCGCTTGGTTACACAACATGTTACAACCAAGTTTCTTCTACTTGGAGCATTAGGCAGTTATAAAAGGCTCTAATGACATCATAAACCTTGCCAGTGTTTGATAATTTCTTAAGGGATTTGATAGAGGAAACATAAAGTTACAGAAATCTCAGTTTTACTTCTTAGGTTCCTAACCTTCTCAGCAGAGCAGTCATGTGGAAGAAACTAATGTGAGTCACTAGATGAAAGAAGGCAAGTAAATACATTTTAAGTTAAATTTTAAAAAAAACCTAACAGAATAAGCAAGCTTCAGGAAGCTCTAGCTGAAGACTGAGAATCCAAGGTTAAGAACACTACTAAGCTTTAGTGTTTTGTAATAAAACCTCTAATTTCATGATGTGTTCGAGCCAGCAGTTGCTACTTGAATGAGCTTCCAAATTCAGTGCTACCTGGATTGGGCAGCAAGAGCTCCATGCACCTGTGGCAATCTGCTGCTGAAAAATGCAGAAATATCTGCTCTATCCCAGCCATGGCCCATTCCCCACTGCCTCCAAGGTCACCCCTCAGTCGGGGGTGATGCACTACTGCAAGGAGGGGTTTTCCCCACACACTGCAGTCCTTCCCCAAGCCTCTCCAGCATCACGTACATCGCGTCACTGGCACACAAAACACATCACAGAAGGCTTGAAAATTCTGCATGGCCTCTTTTCTTTTAGGAACAACAGAGACACTGTTTACTACAGAATGACTTAACAGTGCTGCTTTAGGGGGACACTGCTGGCTTTACTTCTTTAGGATGTAAAGGATGATTCCTTCCTTAGGAGCTAAGAAGGATGAAGCTGTAACTCATGTAAATGACAGTAACTAGTTGTTTCTGCCATATAGCATGTCCTGTCCTACCAGAGAAAACATAAATATATATGAAAGAACCAAGTTCTGCCCCCAGAGTTACAGTAACTTAACTCCAACAGGAAGAAGTGTGCCCAAGAAAAACTCAGAAGGGAATTTTTTCCGTCACCTTTTCTCATATATGAAATATATGCATAAATAGCAATATCCCAGGTTTAGTCGTTCTGGTATTTGTTTTCCATTAAGCAGTCTGAAACTTGCTTTAGGAAATATGTTTTGTGGGTTGTCATCCATAGCTTGTTAACCAATATATTCATTTAGGGTCTACACATATGCTTTTTCAAATATAGACATAAGGGGAAGTAAAAATCATGCCAGAGAGCATTGGTTAGTTCCCAGGAAAGACAGCATCTAGAATTTGGCAGCCTTTAGACAAGAGAAAAGTACAAACACAGTCAGATGCAAAATTTTAAGTTATTTGTGTGGACAATTTTTTTTTATCTCAGTGATCCCAACTTCTACAATGATTTGTAGATTAAATTTGTCTTATTTTTAAATGCAAAATACATACCATACCTGTTGTAGTGTACTAGAAAATGGCATTTGCAAAACACCTTCCCACAATTCTAAGTCCTTCCAGAAACTTATTTTTGCTGGACATTTGATGAAAATACTGTTGTAATTTACTATATTGCTACCAAACCTTTTACAGGAGAACAGTTGGGTTGTTAAACAGAAAATAATGAGTGCTAACCAATAAAGTAGAGAAGGAAATAGTCACACCCAATCACCAGAACACACTGAGACCTGGTCACTACCACCCAGCAGAAAGTGGCACAGTACTCCCCAAGGTCAGGCTGAAATTTAAATTACTTTCACACATGAAGCAACAAGAAGTCTTGGATCCTCCCAAGAGCCACAGTCAGCAAAGCCTTCTGTACTTCATGAAGCCTGACTCCCTGCTTGGATAGGGATCAGCCTCCCTACATGGCACCTGGCATAAGTGCAAGCCCAGAAGAAGTCCCTGCTCCCCAGCACCGGTGTCCTTGGGTGGCAGCTACCATCACTGAGCAAGGAATCTGTACCCCACATTCATGTACAGCAAATAATAATAAGCTCTACAAAACCACTGTGCTAGCAACGAGGCTCACTAATTGGGAAAAACAGACCCATTCTGACCCGTCTATTTGGTTTACTGTTTTGTTATAGCCAAGATGAAAGAATCTTACCTCAAGCTTCCAGCATTTTTCTTTTAAACAAAAAGATACTGTTGGTTCTGTTAAATAAGCCAAAACAAAAGAAACAAAACCAAACCAAAGAATATCCTCAAAAAGCCCCCAAATCCCCACCATCTGCAGAAGTATCTGTCTCAAGGCAGATAACAAGAGGAAGCTCATGTCAAACATCCCCTGCAAACACTCCTTCCAGAAGGCTGTTCACCCTGCAGTACTCAATTCCAGCCTGTCCTAGGAGCTGTCTGGCTCCCTTCCTCAGCAGAGCTTCACTCCCAAATCTGGGAGTCACAAGCAGATCTGTGTTGAAGAACATCACAGGGCTGGGGAGACAGGCACTGGAGTGAGGCTGAAGCCGGGGCCTCCACTCAACCACAACTGCTCTGTGCAGCTGCTCCTCTCACTGTGAGGAAGAGATGTCCATCACTTGGTGGTCATCCATACACTGCCCTCTATTTCTTAGGGAATAGCCCTGTGCCCACCTGGGCTTGTTTGTCAGTCCACTTGGCAAGAAATGATGTTTAAAGACAAGGCTGGGTGCTGGAACATAACACTGCTGAGGGCACTACTGAAGGTTTGGTAGCCATCACCAAAGGTAAATTTGTTCTCTGCTGATGCACCTGCTTCTTAACACTTGAGTCCTGGAATGATGGCTCTAAGCAGTGAACTCTAAATTTTAACAGGGCTTCTGCATGCGTGGTTGAGTCTAAGGTATTTAATACATTGCAATCGTAAAAGATATCTGTAAAAAGAACATATTTTTATCACCATTTAAGAAGAAAAAGCTATTTCTATTGACATTAAAAGGAGGCCTTTTTGGGTTACAAAGAAAACCAAGCAAAACCTTCAATTATGTTCAATGTTTTAAATTCAAAATTAGGAGTTTATTCTGCAAACTGATTGCACCATGAAAGGGGAATAAAACCATTCTGTGTGCTTCCTTGAGGTTTAAGAAAGTAATTAAATACTGCACGTTTATAATATTTTATTTGCCTCAGCTCCTGAAAAATATTGAGACACATAGGGGGCCCATTCAAATTTTTGATCTAGTTTACTTGAAAACTATTTAAAGGAAATATTAACTGATATATACATTGCTGAATCCCTCTGCCAATACTTGCTGATTATCCCAGCAGTTTTCCCTGCTACTGCTGTAAGAAAGAAACAGCCAACTAATTCATTAACCAGGAGGTGCTGATTACATACATATTGTTATCAAAAGCACAAACTACACTTTTTCCCCTTCTCTCAGTTACAGTAATTTTAGGTGCTTGCAAAACAAGCAGAGAGAAAACATTCAGCCTGAAACCCAATACTTAAATAATACTTGGGCATTGCCTCCTTAGGAACCCAAATAAGACACAGAGAGCATTTGTACACTCAAAGCCTAGCTACACACAGCTAGGAGCTGCTCTTGATTAAGTATTCTATTTAAAAAATAGGTAAATTTGAACAGACACAGAGCACTTGGTTTTGTTCCAGAACTGGAACATTCCCTCCCTTTACATTTATACATCCTTTAAATTCAATTAAATTTCAAATGCAAAAAAAACCCCAAACAAAACAAAACTAAGAAAAACATTTTTTTTCTTGCATGGCCCAACTACAGAAGATGTAGTTATACATGTAGGGAATGTATGCTGCCCTCTTATAAAATTATTCAACTGATTATTTTCAATTTTACATTCAAGTGAAAAATGGCCCCAAACCCATGAAAAATTACCTAGAATTTTTATCAGCACTTCCTGCCCATATATATTTATGAATACCAAAATTTGCAGCTACAATAAACTCTCCAATTATTTTCAGTAATTCATCACTGTGATGACCAGAACTCCCAAAAATTACTAACTGTAGAACAAGCTAGCTGCTGAAGACTATTTAGAAGTATCACCCCGCAAGCCCAAGTCTGTCATTGATTTAATACATCAGGTTTGGTCCCTGAGTAAAAGTAATAGCTCACGTTAATGTCATACATAATCACAATAAAGTGTTATTGCTCTAGAAGACAAAGTGCTACATGATTCAATAAAGTGCTTCTAGTGCATGATCCAAGTGAATTATTACAACGGAAAACACGGGAACTTTAAGGATGCTCTTCAGCATCAAGACCTGCTCCCAAATAAGATTTAAGGATATGATAGGATCAGCATCTTGGCTATCACATAACTGAAGACAAAAGAGGAAAAAAGGAGCTTAAAAAAAAAACCAAACCAACAGAAACATGATGTGAAATTTTCTTCTTTTTTATTCTAGTAAAGGTTTCCTCTTAGAAAGGAACATTTTAAAGGCAAAAGATGCCTATGCAGAGCTGGATTCTCAGATTTTTGTTGCTATAGAACACCTTGACCAAAATTGTAGAGAAATAGCTTGAACAGAATATATAGCAACAGTTTTTGTGTAATTTGGTTTATGCTTTACATTTTTTGTTTGTGCTAACTCAGTAATCAAGGACTTTAAACCACCACCTGGTTGAAACAAAACTGGTTTTTGCCTGAAGTTTCTCCAGCATCTCTAGTCACTTTGCAAGGTCACGCTGAGGAGTAATGACATCAAATGCCAGGAAAAGCAAGACTTTTTGCCAAGCAGGCAATGTCCAGTGCCTCCCTGGCACAGGGCTGACAAAACAAAGGCAAAGACAATCCGTGACTCTGGGAAACGTCCGATTTCACTTATTTAGCCCTCCAAAAGAAACACTGAGACCCATCACTTTAATTGAAGAAAGTTCTATACAGCATCAGATAATATTTGGGATGGCAAGGCATTTTCACCATCGCCAACTTCTGATGTATTTTAACAGCTCTTTTCCTTCTTTTCATGATAAGCCAAAACATTCTACTTAATAGTATTATTTTGCATAATCTTGGGCAGAACACTAACTACAAAAGGCAGGTGGATTTGCCTTCAGGAAGCCCAATAGCTAAAGGCAGTAACTTTTCAGAGCTCAATGACAAAAATATTATGTGTTTTACAGTTCATACAGCCCTGCATCATCCTTACAGCATGAGGTTGGTAACTCATGCAATATTTTCAGAAAAAGCTTTCCCTTACTAGTCTGGTCACAAAATCCCATGGAATTGCATTAGGTTCATAAAGGGTAAAACTGAGTATTTTTTGTGCAAGAAGGATGTCTAGTGCAGTAGTTCAATACTGCTTCTAACACTTATCATGTGAGGGTTCCTGAGGGAATGGGTCGCAATACTTCAATTCAATGAGTTTCTGAAGGCGTGCCCCGGCCCCTGACTGCAATAAGGTACCTTTATTCCCTTCTCAGTATCTCGCACAACAGCTGGATATCCATGCCCAATATTATTCTGTGCAATGTCCTGAGTTATACCACAAATGGCTTACATAACACAGCTAAAGCAAACTGCTCTGATGGCAGTGATGAATGGGGACTCTGTTGTTGCAGCCCTTGCCAACTGAGTGCATCACTCTCGGTTCCGCTAGCGCCGAGAGGGGACAAAGGCTATATTCTCTCCTTTATGGCAGCACAGCACAGTGATGATCCTGTAAATTAAAGAAAGCACAACATGCTGACAACAGACTCATTACTACCTTCTTACTCTCAGTTCCAATACATAAATATAGCATAGAGTTCCTCACATTGTGCTGAAAATAATGGGAAAGGGGAATAAATGCAGGACAGCCTTTGCACAGCTCAAGAACATAGATCCCACTTCCTCCATCTGGATCTAATTTTGTTGGGTGTTTTTTGCACCAACCATCTATTCTCATTCTTACCTTGTCTTCTACATAGTTTCAGAGCATACCAGTAATTTAAGAAACTATCTTCTCTGGATCAGGAAAATCTATATTCCTATGAGAATCTTCACCACAGCCTCTTGTAATGTCTTATCTCTCTCCATTATCTTTACTTCAGGCAAATAGAAAAAAATAAGTTTGAGGAAACATCTAAGAAAGTTTCTTTCATAATTGTATGTAGACATTTCCCATAAAGGTATGTAAATTGCATAGTTCTGACTCCTCTGTAACCCCTTGAACCTCTGTTCCCTGTCTACTTCTCCTTTCCTCCACATATGTATATATATGACCTGGGCTGTCTGGCTGCTAGGTGTGAGCTCAATATCATCAGGATATTGAAGATAACCTAAATGGAAACTTCAGAAAGTGCATATCTAATAATAAAGCTGTTTGCAGAAAACTGTGGGAATTCCAGAGAATTTAACAAGCCTAGAAGGATTAAGTATGCATACAGAGAAAGCAGACTACTGTGCTTGCCTTAGGAACAGGGAAATGCCCATCAGCATCCTTATTTTCACTTAAATCCAGTCAAAACCAAACCCCGCAAAAAGCAAACAAAGGAAACCACAAAAAAACCCCAAACACCCAACATGCACAAATGTATTACACCCAGTACCAGTAACAGCTACAGTAATCAAAGACTAAAGGGTACCTGACCATGCCCAACACAGCCACCAGTGCCTCTGGCTGAACAGCCCCACTCATACCCAGCCTAGACAAGCCACTGGTTAAAAAAACAACCCAAAAACCCCTGGAAGTGTTCATAATATGACATTTCATGGGGATGACTACATTACAATTCCCATCACGATTAGAAATTAGATTCAAAATTGGAGAAACGGTGAACGTAATCCTACTGCCAGGAATAAAAAAAAAAAAACCACAATCAAAACAAAACAACAACAAAAAACACCCTGAAAGTCCTCAGGGTGCACCCTGAAAACAAATCTGTACCTGAAACAAAACCCTCTCTGTACATTTGGGATATACTCTCATGCAAACAGAAATACAAATTAAACCAGTCAAAAACAGGAAACATGTTTTCTTTTTTCTGTGTTTCCAAAGGAAGCAGAGAATTTGGTGCAAATGTTACCCTTTTCTCAAAGGTGGATTTCTACTGAAGTTAAGGCAAGCAAAAAGTCACTATGTGAAAGCTTCACAACACAGAGGAAACATGCAGCCCATCCTCGTCTATGACAATAATTAAAATTCTCTGCCAAAAAACAAACCCTGAAAATAAGCTTAGGAAGAGTTCAGCCATTATTAACAGCTTAGATTTTTAATAAAACAGAGTGAAAAATATAGCTACTCATGGACACATGTTGGGCTGAAACAGCTGCTGGTGTAAGTAGTGCCCAACGCTTGTTTTAAACTGGATTTGTTGGAGCAGAAATTACAGTCCTGAGCAGACTCTATGACACAGTGACTGACCTGAGTGCCAAAGGGCAGTGCTGACAGGTCTACAAGGATCTTTTGTTCACTTTCAGGGGTGAAACTGTATCAACTGTGGCAAAAATCAAGACAAAAACTCAGCAAGTGCTGCTGACCTGTCCCACATTGCTTCCAATTACATATGGTCCTTTAAACCATTCTTGCAGAGATACTGGTGAAACCAGTGACAGTCTGACCCCAACCAGCTTCTTTGCCAAATAAATGAGTAAATGGTCCCTGTGAGTAAACCCTGAGTAACAAGAAAACTTGTACCTCCTGGATGCAGCCACAACAGGTTATCTATGCCACTCACCTGCTTCTGCAAGGATTTAATCAGGAGAGAGTGTACTTTGACATGAAACTCCACAATCACTGAACCTGAATTTTCCACAAGGGACATACAGTATGGCAGGAGCACGAAAAAAGAAAAATCAAGGGTTTTGATGTTGCACAAACATGCCTATTTACCTACTGGACATGAATACTGAGAAACACCCAGACTCCTAAGCTTACTAACTTCCATGCAGAACTTAACATTTCAAATTAGCAACCACTCAAAAA
Source organism: Parus major (assembly GCF_001522545.3). Classification (NCBI taxonomy): domain Eukaryota; kingdom Metazoa; phylum Chordata; class Aves; order Passeriformes; family Paridae; genus Parus; species Parus major. The sequence goes on from NC_031769.1 coordinate 63,243,202, forward strand.
TATGCTACATTTAAACATTCCAAAATCAAAGCATTTTGGGTTCCCTTATACAAGTTTTTTTGCAAGTTTAGAAAACACATTGCCTGACCTATGAAGTTCCTCTACTCCCTTTGGCCTTTCCCTTTTGAATTTTCCTTTTGCTTACTGAGAATGTTTTGAGGTGGGCTTTTTGGGGGTTTTCTTTTTAAGATATTTGTTTATTGAAACACTCCATTAGAAAAGGACAGCACTGATACAAAATTATTTTTTTAAATCAAGTCACACGTTGCAATACCATGTAATTACCTTGATAAGAAGTCTGACAACTTCTGCTTACATGCCTTAACTTGCTCCTTTTCATTCTGTAAGATATTTTGAAGTCATTAACTGGAAGTTACAGTATCCTCTCTAGTACACAAAAGGAGCCTTCATCCTGCAACCACAGTCATTTTGTGCCATTAATCTGCTTCATGATTCAAGCACATCTGGATTTCTGGTAAGAGCTTATGACCAGTAATAAAAATTATATATAACCTAACTCAGTTTGGACTCCTGCATTCATTTGGGAAACTGTCAGCAGAAGCTATCCCCTTGGTTGTAGCTGTATTACTCAACATGCAGTGTGCAGGAATTGTTTGTGGAAACATTTGATATTTTTAGGCCTGGCCTCTCAATGGGAATTCCACGCTGAAAATAAAGGTATCATTTATACACTCAAACCCCTCATTGAATCCTCTGTTACAAATTTACATACAGGGGGTGGAGGGTGAATTGCTCAGTTATAAGCTGGAATTTACAAATGTTTTTAAGCACCTGCTGAAAATAACTATGAATTATGCTCTTGACATGAGTACATGCTTCTCATTTTCTGCAGAGAAAAAGACTTGGCCCGATCCAGGACAGGATGTAAAATGAAACAATATTGAATAAAAACCCATAAATCTGCTTTTCTGATTTCTAGTTCTTGTCTTAGTTGCTCATATATGTTCTTTTAATCTAATTTTTCAGGTAAGGTACTATATATATACTATTTATTGAGAAAAAGAGGAACAAATAAAATAATGCCTAAAAATATTTCCATGGGCATTAATCATGAATAGAAAGGGATAATCAGGAAGAAGCAAAGATGACTCAGCTGGAATACTGGAATATTTACTGCCGTCCTTCTCTCAGCTGCATGCTCCAACATTAGTGTCAGATAAGGACATTTACAGACAAAGCTTTTCTTTGAAAATATATTTATCCACTTAACCGCAAACTACTTTTTTTGGTGACTGTATGGAGGATTTTGATGCTGAGCCTGGAAGCATTTCTATACTTCATCACCACAGGAGTGCAGTTATTAAGAAGGGGATGAAGCAACCACCATGACTTGGAAGAACATTCCTGTAGCAATTCCTCAGCTCCAGTTTCTGAAGAAAATGGGTGGGGCGATTGGATTTGCTTCTGGAAAAAGCTCATCTTTTTTTCCAATGAGCTTTTTACTTAGAAGACAGCATTGTTATTTTAATGAATATTTAGAATAGCTAGCAAGAGCACCAAAAGAAGCTAAGCAATGTGTGGATCCAGCAATTTTACCAAGGGAGCAAAAAAGCAACTTACCAGGAGTAAGACATCCCTTTTTCCATGTGTTGGCAGACTCCTCGATGATTTGCACACGACAAAAAGATCGACACGACACAAAAAGCAGCAGTGTGGCTTCACACACCCACGCTGCAGCATCATTAGCCCCCTACAACTTCTAAACACTAAGTAAGCAGATCTGCAGTTCTCACACTGGGATTTACATATGAAGCAGAAGGAACGAACCAGGCTTTTTAAAATTCGTTTACCAAACACATTTTTCTCACGTGGCCACACATAAAGAATAAATCCATGTCGATTTTCACCAATGCAGCATTACACCAAGGTATTCAGCACTCCTGGGCACACAGATGCAGCAGTAGTTTTCCCCCTCTGGGCAGCCAAAGTCTATTCCCTCGGTCTTCCTATGAGGATCTCATTCCTGTGATTCATGTTTCATGGTCCCTAGGCTAGTGCAGTTCCACAGGCATGAAGTCAGCTGCTCCACGGAGGTTGCATACAGATGAGAATTCCACAACCTGTACACAACTGGGGCCAGGCTCCACTGAACCTGCTGGTGATTCAAAATCAAGAGTATGTGCCCTAGGCCAGTGCACAGGCTTGCTCTACACATAGTTCCTCATGTTCAGCAGCATAACTGCAAAATTCACTGCAACAGCCCAGCTGAATGGCAGACACAAACACAATTGCAGGGCCACAGAGAAGGACTTGGCCACTACTGAAGGAAATTAATTCTCAGCAGCAAGATATCCAGATGTTAATTACTTCTCAGGATGAATTAAAGTCTAACTGTGTCTTCAGGCGCTTCATTTCAGTAATTCATTCACCACAGAGAGCTTCCCTCAGATAAAACTCATAAAGAGTAAAGTGCAGCTTGAGCAACTGGTGATGCTGTTCAGTCATGTCCCACTGGCAGTGTAAGGCATGGGCCCCTGGACAATATTATCTGTATTTCATTAATCTACACCCTGTAGTGGTAGGCATAAATATATGAGCGGGTGGCTCTTGTAAAGAGAACCAAAGAGCTCAAACATTTTAGGGAAGGGTTCTGCTGGAAAACACTGAGTCAGCAGTAACCACTGCTACCCAGGCCAACCAGGAAAGACCCAGCTTCATTTCTCAGCATGACCCAAACTGATCATTCCAAGGAATGATCCATCAAGGACTTTGGGCACAACAGCTCCTCAGGCTTTAGTAGAAAGTGGGTGCCCACACAACTTGGTTAAGCTGTCTCTCAACCCTCCTGTGCCTCTGCTTCTTTACTTTGTGGTAGTTGTAACAGCAATATCTTATTTTCAAAGGTCTGTTGAAAGAAGTGCAGCTAAAAATATGGAAACCCCAATGACAGTTGGTGAAAAATGTGAAAAGCAGAAGGGGAGGGAAAAAAAAAGAAAATTATGAAGAAAATAAGCCAGTAATATCAGTTATAGACTTGCTCACTATGAGAGGAGGGCGATTGTTCCATTTGTTGCTTGCATATGTTTACTTTCTATCCCTTCCCAGTCCTGAAAACTTCTGCCAGCTCAACAGCAGAAAAGTCTTCTGTGTAAACAGAAGTCTTTGCTCTACAAGCCCAGGTAGAAGACTAATAAGAAGCCTTGCAGAAGATATCAAACCTAATGCAACAGAAATAGAGCAGAACAAGGGGAGAAAAGGTCTGTGTCATCAGAAGGCACAGAAAGGATATGGAGTTTGCTTTGGAAGAAGGAAGATCCAAGTCATCCTGTGCAGGAATTCCCTATCCAACTCATGAGCACAGTCCACTGTCATTCCTTTCAGGCAGTCACATTAGGGGAAGAGGAACCATGGCTTTTCAGAAGTGTCCCACCTTCCTGATGTTATTCCTGTTTGAATATTCCCCTTCAAAGTTAAACCACTCTGCCTAATAACAAGGATTGAGAACAGTTCAATCCTTGTGTAAGATGTCAGATTTTAAGGAGGCATCTTTTAAAAGGCAATGGGGAAGAAACAAACATAAAAACAGGGTGTCATAAAAACATGAGAAAGCAAAGGAGGGGAGGAAGGGAGGGAAAGCATTCCGTTTTGCCTCTCCACAAGAATTGTTTTGATACAGTATCCCTGTTGCATGAATTTTCCATATGCCTGTGTCAGATCCACTATTTCAAGCCACAGAGCTGTCAAATGCTCGTTTTTTATGGCATGCTTACGTGGCAGGCCAACCTTTCTGTTGAATCAGTCAGTTTTTCACAACGCTGGACTGTGCAGCCCAGAAAGATGTGCATGCTCCCTTGGCCACAAAACACCAACTTTGCAGCCGAAGTGAGTTGGCAAAGCAAACCACTACCTCTGGTACCTAACAACTGCCATCAGAATCGCTGCTTTTGCACAGGAAAAAAAACACATTATGAGCAACATAAGGAATAGTAACTATTCTCCACACACAAAGGAAATACAGATTTAAATTATCAGATGCTATCACAGATTGGAAATTCTTAAAATGATTGAAAAAAAAACTTCCAAACTTTTCTACCTGCTCTACTTGCTTTGTCTTTAACAAAATGAGGAGCAGGAGACATTTAGTTCATGAACAAAAGCCTTAATACATAAATTAAAACTCAGTTTTGTAACTTAAGTGACACAAACACTTTTTCCTTTAGTCATATCTGATTGTGAAACTCCATAATCCCACAACTGAAGTAAAAATATCAGTCACATCAATATCACTTTACAAAGCTGGGGGGGGGGGGGGGGTGCACATTTTTTACCTTACATCCCCAGCATTTAGCATCTGAAAGATTATCTCCATTTCTCCATGCCTCATATTTTGCTAAAATAAAATTGCATATTTAAATACAGCCTAAATGCTAATCAGGATATAAACATTTAAATAACAGAATGCAGATCCGTTAATCAAAACTGATTACCAGCTTGCTTTCCATTTACTGGGGGGCTCTTCTGTAAAATATTGCCTTAGTTACTGTTGCCAAAATTGTGTTTTTAAAGCCTCTTGGAGAAAAAGCCGATTACTTATAACATTGGCTCAAGAGACACATTTTAGGACAGTGTTTCCTAGAAATGTGAGACTGCAATTTACTTGCAGGTAAGGACTACATAAAGGTGCTTCTGCATTAACCCTTTTGTGTTATCTTAACAAGAGGCTTTGTCTCCTCTCTCCCTTTGCCTCTTAACAGTAGATTTTAAAATATTTTGTATTTCTGAATGCCATTGCTGAACTACGTGGTTAGCCAGAAACTTTCAGCTCTGGAAAACACTGACCACTACATCCTTTTCAGGCCAATATTTCCCACTTGTAAGAAATTAATGTTGATTCTCACCTGTTTCTAGGTATTCTTTAAGAGTTCTTATAAATGAATACATCCAGCTATGGAAGGCCAATGCTGGTGAGCCAGGACTGTCACTGACCATGCTGTGCAAATCGTTGTTAGCAGTCAAATTGAAAATCAGAAATTCACAAGCAGCATTTATAAGATTTTACCGCTTGACTTCAAGCAATACTAAGGTCCACAGGAAAATATATTCTAATGGCTTCAATCTATCTTTTACCCTTGAGGCTACAAAGTGACGCAAGAAAGGAGGCTGTGAGGCATGTGGGGCACATCAGCCCGCTTATCACACACAAGTTTCCTTTGACTAAAGAGATCTACTGGAAAATCTCATCAGCGTTTTGCTAAAGCATGGATGTAGAACATTCAAAAGAAAAACTGCTAGAATGTGACTCTCCTACAAATGGGAAAACTGAGAACTTCTCCTGGCAGTTTCCCTCTCCTCCCCTTCCCCAAAAAGGAACAAAAGTGTTAAAATTACTGTAAAAGCTGGGAAAATATTCCAATATTAATCCTTTTTTTTGCACTTTCAAGCAGTCTTAAATGTATTTATACAGACCTATGAGAAATACAGCCATATGTACACTTTCTCTTTTATCTTGAAGACACTGTTTGTAGAAACACTGCCTAAAGTAATGGGGTCAGTTTTCAGATATACTGAAAATCCATTACTTGTCCTTGCTTCCCAAGCATGTTACACACAGATATCCCATCCTTCAAACCCAGCTTCTCTACAGCCAACTTCTTGTTCTGCTTTCTCAAAGCACTATACAGATGTTATTCCTGAAGAACACATTTTAACTGTATTTTTTAGTATCTACAACTTAGTTCAAGGAGCAAATTGAAACACGTGAGATGTTCTCAATATCAAAGATTTGTCAGGTTTAAAAACAGAAGGAAAAACCAGGCAGGAATAAGATGACACTATGAATTTTTCTGTTTCCTAGATGCCCACTAGACTGCTTGTCATACTTGCATTAGCATGCAGAATGGTAGAAAAGAAAAAAACACAGAAGAAAAAAGATCCTGTTAAAAAAATACAGTCTTAAAGGAAAATATGCTATTTTTATTTTTATTTTTTTTAAACTGCATGATAGAAGTTAGCCATGAGATACTGGGGAAACATTAATAATTAAAATATGTTTTTTGCCAAGCTCATCTCCCACCTGTGTGCCTATGAAAATGTCCCACCAGCTCTGGGATGTGCCTCCATCTGTGTATGATGCCCTCTCACTCTAGGATAGGATTCTAGCCTAATTAATGAATCTAAAAGAGAGAGAAGATTGACCCTTTCAACAGAGAAGCAGACCCACATTTTAGCAGCCAAACAAGACAAACTGGCTTGCTTTCTTCCACTGCAGCAATGGATTTCATGTACACAAACAGGGACGGCAGCCAGGTTCTGCAGCAATTCTGGTACCAGACCTTGCTGAAAGGGCACCAAGGACCAATTGCATTTCATAAGTCTGACAAAAAGAAAACCATCTGGTATGAGAACAGCAATTGGTATTGCTCCTGGTATCTCCAAAAGTTACATCACCATTTCAGAATTTTAAGAAAGAAAAGGAAAAAAAGAACATAAGGAAAACACTATTCTGAACATACTAATGGACATACATATCTGAATATAGCACACATAGGTAGTGTTCTAAAATAAACTTAGCATTTTATTGTCACAGAAATGTATGTTGATTAAAATAAAGAAAAAAAAACACCAGGGGAAAACAAAATTAAATGTTCCATAAATTGTTAACACAAAAAAGGGTACTATCACACCTCCTGACAAATACATGCAGTACTTGAGACAAATGCAGCAAGTCCTCATTGTAAACTACAAAAAGACATGTTTAAAAATTACTAAGTAATTCCTGCAATAAAGTTTAGTGCTTTCACAGTTCCTAATCTGCCTCTTGGCCACAAAAGCACTGCCCTTACACTGAAGAAGGCAATTCTCTTTCATGACTCAAGGCATTAGACTATGCGATGTATGTATTTTGTTCTGCCTCTTGACATGGAGAATTACAGGAGCACTTGGGTACATTAGGTATTATGCTCATAAAAATTATAGAGTATTTTAAACACTATTAATACATACACCATTGTGTTTTCTTCATGAACCTATGACAGAAATACTTCTTTCTGTAAGAAAGCCTAAGGCAGGGAGAAAGATAAAATCCATATATCTACTGAGTATGAGACACACACTTCTCTTCAGAAAGCACAGTGGATAGAGATTCCTTACAGGTAATGGAACAGCAAAACCACCACAGCAATTATATTTTAAGTGCCACTTCCATACACTTTTTTTTCTTTTTCCTGGCTCTGTATTCTGTCTGCATTGCAACCTTTAAGGTAAGAACAAGCCTGCAATCTCCCATCTGACTTAACAGAGCTCAGCAGTTAAAAACAATGCCATTTAATATTAACTTACCCTACTTCCCAGCCCCCAAAATTAGGCCAAAATTCAGAGGAAATCATGTGGTGTGCTCTGGATATTCCATGACTACCACCGCTGGCAGGGAGTAAGCCACATATTTCATAGGTAACTAGGAACACACACACAGTTGTTTTGTAGCGACACTACACCACGGGCTCCTGCTGAACCGCTGCTTTTCCTCCCTGCAGCTCATTCCAAACCTTTCCCAGCTTCAGCTCAGGAGGTCTATCCTAGGATTTACAAAGGGCACTTGCTGGGAATGTATCTTTTAAACACACAGGAATTCAGAGGGAAGAAAGTTCATGGGGTATTTAAAATGTGAACATGCATTCTCTAGTTACTGTTTCTGTTGGTAATCAGAGATGTTAAATCCAGTTTACTGAATTGGCCACATGCATGCAACACAGATTAAATTTTCAACTACAGAGACTTTTTCAATTTTGCCTTAGCAAAAAATCCTCCTTCTGCTTTTCACAACCTGTGGGTCCTTACAAAGACATTTCTTCTTCAGCCTGCCACCAAAGGTCATACAGGAATTGCTAAGCCAGCACAGTCTCTTTGAGCAGCCTCATTCTGAGAGAAGCTTTAAGGCATTTAAAAAAAACTTTTATTTAAAAACAAACAGCAGTGTCTCACTTACTGAACTAGAGTTTCCCTACTTCCCCCATAAATGCTTTACTGAAAGCTCTAAAAATTTGCCCTGGTACTTTATTTCCCTCCTCCTTCCTCTTAATGTAAATATTCTGAGTTATGATATATTTAAACAAGTGGTGGGAAAGACTGCACTTTGCCCAACACATGTGATTTGGAAACTTAAAGTCCAGTTTATTCATTTTACATAGCAAGGAAAATCTTACTTTTCCAACTAAGAGCCCCAGTTCCTCTCTCCATAATCTCATAAGCCATTACTGAACTGAAATGCTTAACACAGAAGTGCAACATACCAAAGAATGAACCAGCCTAGGAACTTCGCACTGGTAAAACCAGCTCCCTGAAAATGTGTGGTTCTAGGAAGTCTCCTTTATGCTTTCCAGCATAAATATTTACAGCAGGTTGCAATTTGAAATCAAAATATCTGATTGTAAGAAGAAACTCAGAATGCACACCATGATAAGGAACAATTCCTGAATTAAAAACCAAAGTAGAACAACATAATTCTCATAACAGAGTCTTTTGCAAAGTTTCCTGAATACATTAAGGTGGGCTATGAGTGACTGTTTAGAAGGTAGCAACTGACTGTGGTTAGAAAAAAAAAGTATTCTCATCTTTTCAACCATTTTGCAAAGGGTTAGGTCAAACAGATACTCCCACCTAACATACAGAGAACTGTGTTGTTCCTGTGCTCCCTGCCCAAGGTCCTCCATGGCTGTGTGTCCAGCTAAGGACTGGGAAGTCTTTCCACAGAATCCTCATCTGGAGTAGCAGGTGTTTGGCACACAAGCCCTTTCAAACATAGTAACACTGGCAGATGAAAGTTTGTAGGAAGCAGTTACTATGATTGCAAATTCCTCTTTATATTTTTTATTAAGGAGAATTAATTGGAATGAGGTATTTTTAAATGGTAACAATGTTCTTTGAGAGTTTATTGGGCTGGATATAAAACACTGCAGCAACACTACCACAACTGCAAAGCCCAGTGGGCTGAAAACTTCCAAGTCAGACAACCTTGCACAATTCTGAAGCCCTAAAAAGCTAATTGTGAAAACAAAATACCACAAGTCTTTGCCTTTTTCAAAGCAGCCATTTAAGATGTAGTTGACCATAAATCTGCAAGAAAGCTCTCTTAACCAAGGTTCTCTGGAATTTCGCTATTTACATGTTTATTTCAGTTGGTTACATATTAGTGGTGGCTACTGGGTTTTTCATTTGTTGCTTTGGTTTTTTACACATGCGCACACACCCCCATTTAAAGTTACCTTACATACACACTCATGGCAACCCAAATAACAATTCTGAGATGCAAGGATTTAAAAAACACCAGAAAACCAAACAATAAGCCATATTTCTCTAAATGCTCATATAGAAGCTTGGTTCTTAGAAAGTATAATTGTTCTTGGCCTCAAAAGACTGGTATTAGTTTCATCCCAAAGCCAACTGCCTGCTGTAATAGAAATACTTGAAAGAACACTGTTGAAATCTTACTTTTTGTTTCTCTTTTCACAACTACCATTTTCTTCATGACCTTCCTAACACGCTGGAGTTCATGCTTCAGCAAATGTCAAATTCTGTAGCATTTCTTACTCCACGCTCAATTAGCAATAAAGAAGATACAGATGTAAAGGTGAGGCAGAATGAAAGATGTGTACTGGTTTCCACTTCACTGTATTCTGAAAGAAATCTAAACTGGCTTATATATAGCTTTCAAGTCCCAGTTCACTGCTATGTTTTTTGTTTCCATAGGAATTCAATTTTTTTCACATTACCACTGACCATTCCTTTCCAGCTCAAGCCTGATATCTAACTGCAATTATAATGGTTTTCTATTCCATAAAAATACAGTTTGTTGTTTCCTGAAATCAAAAGAGCAGAACTAAGCTCCTTCCTCCATTCTTTTACTTTCATCAACATTCTTGCAGGTATTTCTTTGCAATCCTGTTAGCTGGAATACCATTCTTACACCTTCCTCTTTCATGCTATTTTAACTCCCTTGCAGAGCATCTATTTTCACCATGGTCTATATCCAGATTCTCTTTGTATTATCCAAATTTTCTTTCCCCAGTATTTAGCATGCATATGCAAAAATCTATAAATACATATTCAGAGCTTTCAGTGCCAGCTACAATCAAGTTTAGTTTTCCGGACTTCCTTTTTAATTTCTTAAATCTCAACCAATTTTTTTTTTTTCATTCTGAATGAAAGGTCTAAGCCAAATTTTAGAGGGAGTGTTTTATTTTATTTTTCATTAAGGTGTCAGCTGAGACCAGTTCAGTTTCCTGCTGGCTTACCAGTACCATTAAAGTCATCCATTAAGAAACTACATCACTTGTGAAGTTTGGAAATTTTTCAGGAGAAGGGTTCTGGAAAGCAAAGCAAGGAAAGCAGAAACAGGGAACTGTTTTTTTTTTTGCCATCCACATGAAAATCTAGACCTGCTTTTGGGCAAATAAAGAAGCTCATCTGCTGCTCACAGATGGCAAATAGAGGCTTACAACAGTTTCACCATGAGTTCAAGCAAGAGGCTCAAGGCACCCCCTGCCTCTGTGCTGTCTCTCCCTGTCTGCCACTGCCACCGGGTCCAGCAAGGGTGTACAGCATCAGGGACCAACCAACCAACCCAGCACAAAAAACCAACCCAGATGATGCTGGCATAACTCATTCTGGGTGCCACTACTTCTTCCATGGCGGGGCCAGCAAGTGAGAAGGGCAACGTGCATAGGGAAGAAGCATCTGAGGTGGGCAGGAGGCAGGACCACTACACCTCCTCCTATTCCAGCAGCAATGGCTTAAACCAGTCTCAAAAGCAACTGGGAAATGACATTAAAGGTGTTCCTCTCTAGAGACCCTTCCCGCCAGTGAGTATTCCCTCCTGGCTTCAGGGGCTTTCTCGGAAACAGCATGAAACTCTGACACATGATGATGAACACATACTGATGGGAGAGATTCCTTTCTCCAGAGCTCTGTGCCAGGTCCAGGCAGGGCACAACAGCACATGCTGCCCGGGTCACACAACAGAAACCTGTGCTGCAGCTTGAGGTCTCAACACGTTAATGACTCACAGGAGAAGTTTGTGGTTTGATACGGTAGAGTTTCTTGAGGTTTTAGTTTGGTATTTTAGAAGCTAGGAAGTAAGCTTTAAGAATACCTTTAAAATGTTAAGATTGTGAGGTGAAGCAGCAAGAAGTCGGAGGATGCCAAAAGCTAGGGTGTTTATGCAAACAAAGCCAGTGTGCAAACTGAGCTGTGCTCACTGCTTGGCTCTGTTTACTACCAGTTTCTGCATCATCTTTTCCGTTATTTAGCCACCGAGTGTCTGCTTCACAACACTAACAACTTCATCTTCTGAGTCATTAGAAGCTGATGTGGTACTGGTATCTTCAGTTTACAGCAGAAAACAGAGGCATAGAGAGACTAAGAGACAGAGAGAGATTAAAAGATACGACAGAAGTGTTGGCTAATTTTGGATTTTCAGCTTACATCACCTAGACCTTGATTATTTTTTTTTAATGTACCTTGCACTTTTGCAGTATTTTGCACCAAACTGTCACCATAGTGGAACAACTGTGGTTGCATAAATTCAGAACTTGTGAGTGGATATCTCAAGCCAGGCAAAGTGCAGCACTCACAATTAGTGGGTGGCTGCAAAGGTTTGGTGTAACAGAATCTCTCAGTCTCAACACAAGCAACTCAATGGTGGAGGCAGAAATTCAACACAGCTGTCTCAAGGCAACAGTGACCAGTGTTATCCACCCTACTGTTCCTTCCCCTCTTTACAATCCATTCTCAACAGGCTTTTGTCCATCAGCTGTAGCTACTGATACAAGACCCCAGCCATCCTGTACAGTGAATAGGTCTACACCCTGCTGAAAACACATGATCAAATTTAGGAACATGGCACAATGAGAAAGGAGCAATAGAGGTAATTGGAAAAGGTGGCAAGCTGCAGCTTTAAACATAGCCTTTCTTACTCAATGGAGTATCTGGGACAGTTTTTTGCATTTAGACATCATTTGCATTACAACAAAATTTAAGGTCTGCAGGTACATTGATATCTAATCTGCAAGATGCTGGACCATATACACCATAAGACACAGCCTAAAAATCTTACACCTTTAACTAGTAAAACAAGACAAGAAACATTACCCTTCCACATCCCAAACGAGAAACTCAAGACGCACAGGAAGAGAGTACTTCTGTGATCAACAAGAAATCTGTCTATTCACTGCACTACAGGTGGATCTGCTGGTACTCCAGCTGGTGACAGACCAACAGACCCATGCATTCTCCCTGCCTTCATGATAGACGCTGAGTTCAGATTTGGTTTGTAGAACAAATGGTATGAAACTATCTGATACACAGAAACAAAAACTACTGCCAAATAATGGAATATTTCTGCAGTGAAGTCAACAAGTCAAAACTCTGACTTCTTGTTCCACCTGTGTCACACTCTCTACCTCCAGAAAATTAGGCAAGACACATATGCAACATCTTTACAGATGCCCACAAGCAAGCCACAGAGTGTGGAACACCAGCACTCCTGATGTATGAATACTGTACCAATAGCCCCCAAATCAGAGCATCAGTTTTGAATCAGAAACAATACCAAGACTCAAAAGTCAAATGTGCTTTTACTTCTTTTCCTTTTTACTCTGTTTGACTCAAGCAAGCACAAATTCTAAAAGCAAGCCTCGAGAAAGCTCAATATTTTTATTAAGTCATTTGATGAAAATCATGAAAAAAGCACAGTACACCAATCTATTCATAACTTACACAGACTACACAACCAACACTAATAAGGAATATCAATCTGTCAGCTTTCAACATAGACAGACCTATTTCAGCACTAAAAGCACATTACAATCTTAAAACAACACGAAGAGACTTTGCTAACTCACACTTGAGAAGCAGAAGATGCCCAGCTCTTCTGGATATTTAAAGGCCATAACATACACAGCTTTCCAGCAAACTTAAGCATGCCTTTCAGATTACTGCAAAGCTATTAACCTATTCAGCAAAGTTACTCATATTATACTTGCATTTTCTTATCAAATGCAAAGTGCTAGAAGATTTGGAAGCGGCCATTGAACATTATGGGCCTGTCTGCCATTGTTTCCAAAGAGAAATACTTGATTGAGAAGGAAAAACAGCAACAACTTGTCTTCTGAAAAATAACAGAAAGCTTATCTAGAAAGAGACAAAATTCAAAATATTTGTTCCAGTTTTGTTTTGATGAATCACAGCACTGTGTTAAACAGTGTACACAAAACAAAACTTTTAATTTTAAACTCTGCAATTGTGTACTTCTAAGTCAAAAAAAATGAGTCGTTTTTCCTTCTATTTCCTCACAACCATCTGACAACAAATGAAACCCGCTCAGCCCTGCTAAGAGCAGGATCCTCTAATGTAACTGTACTTCTGGGAATACATTACAGATTCCGTGAAATGTTTTGTTACACGTGGATCAACTGGCCATGTAAATACAGGGTGCAGCCACATGCAAAAGAGACTTTTTGTTAGTTCTAGTGAGCTAAAACAGTACAGAAAAATAAGAAAATGAGATTTCTGGGTGCCTGAGCAAGACAGGCATTCTCCTCTTTTACAAATATTTTCCTCTTTGTTTTCTGAAGGAGGAATGATGATGCTTTTGATTAGAAGCACAATACATACCCTTAATATTTAAAAGGCTGAGACAACATCAGGAACACCTGCTTATGAACTCAGCTCCAGTAACATCACTGATGGATAACCCAGACCAGGCTTTTCCCAGGCATACCTTTGGCCTCCACCTCTTAAACTACTGAACACTCTCCAGAACGTCCATGCATCCAATACGTATCTCTCTTTGAGACCTGGAAAACTGTAATTTCTCTCAAATTTTAGCCATTCAGCCCCAGTGCAGGGGATGACAAGTTATGATGTTGGTCAGGAGACTAAACCTGACACTGTGCATGACTCCTCTTACCAAAGCAGCCCACTGGTGATGGCAACATGTTTCAGGTGAGGGAGGGGTTTGCAGTGAGAAGCAGGGAAGGCTGATGTGACAAAACAACCTCGTGGAACACAGCACATGCCTTATTGGTACCTTCAGATTCAACATGCTCATTCAGATGCAAACAGGCATCAAAGCCATGTCACTAATACATTCATGAAAACAAATGGCCAACTAATTAGATCAGTTTTTATTTGCAAAATAATGTTTCCCATACCCCGTCTTACTTATATAGGTTTCTTTTCCTGCTGTAATATCAGGTCAGTGTAGAACTATATTGACTCATCTATAAGCAGACAGTGAAATCTTCAGAATATTAGGATCTTCACTGATCCTAACAATTTAGGGCCACTGCTTTTCTGCCAAAGGCTGTCAGATCTCACGGAATATACAAAATGAGAAAAATCAAGCCATGACACAAAACAAAGACAAAATCTTAAATTTAGCTCTCTATATTAAACAACATTACTTTATTTTCCTCATAGAATAAGGTTGCTTACAGTAAACACAGCCAATATTAAAACCTTCAAAACTTATTCCTACACTGCAGCAAACCTCAAATTAACTAATGGGAGTGTGTGGGGGGGATCTCTATGGTGGTTTTTCTCCTGTGTGTTTTCTTGGCAGGTGGGGAGAGGGATTGTATTGGGGTTTGTTTAAGGGAAAATACTTCAGGTTCTTGGATTTGGTTATTTATTCTCCAGGCTGATTTGGACTGCAAGTGCAACCCAAATAACTCATCTAATGCACAACAGCATAGAGAGTCTCAAGGGTATCTCCAAAAAAGTTAAACATTGATGGGCTCTGAGCAAGTCTAGTTAAAGCTGTTGGCAATTTGATTGCTATGGGGCAACGAGAGGAGCTGGCAGCAGGAAAGGAGAAGCCAGGTAAGGCCATGGAGTGTTCTTTGTACATAGTACAAAAGGTGACTATCAGGTTTAGACAACTTAAAAATAGCTTTTAACCTAAAAACCCATAAAAACACAGGTTACTTAATCTTACACCTTCATCTTTCAAATGTTACAGAACATAGTTTTCAGTTGTCAAGTTTGATGAGTTTCACCTTCGACTATATACATTTATGTTTTTTTGCACACTTAGTTGTCATCAATACTAATTACCATGGATTAAACTAAGTGCTAAACCACCCATTTTTTAAAGTTTTAATAGTTAGTTAACACTATCAATTTAAGATGTGTCTAACTTTGCATACATAAAAATAAGCTGCCAGGAAACAGTTCCAAGTTCCAGCAAAAACTGAGTGTTCAAGCAAATATTTTCTGCAATGCTCTCAGAGACTGATAAGACGACTGATGAAAGTGAAATCCAGTTTTCTTAATTATCTAAACTAGAAATGGAAATAAGTGTATAACTAATGAGAAGTAAACTGATTTTTCAAATCACTTCACCTTTAACAACCCATGACAGTAGCAATATATGTTCACAAGGTGTTGGAAGTTTGCAGCAGCCTGTATAGTTTTGACAGTCATTGAGCTGTTCCAATATAATTTCTAACTACGGGCTTGCTGTATACTGCTATTTCCCTTCTCAACATTTAACCCATCTCTATTCATTCAAGAATTCCATTAGTTGTAAAAAAATAGGAACTGATGAAAACTGCTGCAACAAGATTGATAAAAGCTAAATGACTGGAGAAATTATGCAAGGAAAAAAGGCAACTAATTTCTTACACAATTAAGAGTTTAATTAGATTATTTATTTAAGTGAATAGAGAGCTTTACAATAGATTTAACTCCTATTAAGTTTCAAACAATACAAGAGTAGATATCAGTCAGAGTACTAAAATTAGATCACTCTCATATTTGATCAGAAAACATAAGCTCAGTTATGTCAGCAACTTGGTAAGGAGCAATATTAAAAACTCAGCTCTGATTTATTACTTCACATCCAGCAAGAAGGAGAAATATAAAATCCCTGATCTGCGAGAGAGGTTTATCCATCATACCAAAATGCGACTCAGCACTTCCTGAATAAAGACACTGCAAAAATGTCTTCTCCAGCAGTGATTGTTAGTGGTAGCAATGACAACAGTCTGCAAACATGAGGTCTCAGATACAGCTGTATGCACGAGCCCTTGAGAGACTCTCAACTGTAAACTAAGACACATGAGGATGTTTGCTGTGTTTTGACCAAAAAAAAGTTAAAAACAGAATTAAATACTGTTCCTGCCCCTAAAGCCTTATGTTGATAATTGTGGTTTTGTAATGGCTTTTTTTCCACTGAAGGGATGCTTCCATACTGCAATTGTAAAATTAACCTGAAAAGAGCTGATGACAGCTACATGTAGGGGTGCAGGTGGAAGCATGTTCTCCCAAAAGTGGGTAAAAGGGTGGGGATGGAAGTGTGTTCTCCCTCAACATGGATGTCTGCTTGTCAAGTGACCTGCATTTTTCCTCTCATTTAATTCCTCTAGGGCCACTTCTACCAAGGCAGTAACAAATATCCATAGGATCAGATTCCACACATTCATATGGGCTTGGTAAAGTGCACTGGGATTTTGGTCAAGGAAATGCCAGGACATGTAAGCTTGCCAGTGTGCAGAGCAGGTTTCTTGCCTGCTTGCCCCTTATAACCAAGTTACTGTGGCTGTGCAAAGGCAGGAGAGCGAGGAGACCAAGGTCAGACCTAGCAATGCTCAAGGCAGCATGGGTGACAGGTGATAGATAAATAGTGAGAAGCCATGCATGGGAGGAGATTTTGACCCCCTCAAAACCAAGCCAAACTGACAACTATTAAAGAAAAACAACTACCGGCTGCATGTCAAGTTCTGCCACGTCACATCCATTTCCCACCTCCCCCTGTATTTCAACTGTAAATTCTCTGATAAGGAAACTGCTTCTTCCTTTGCATTTTCAAAGTTCATGCTGTCTATTGCTGTAAGCTGGAAAATATCAAGAAGGCTGTCAAGTACACAGACTGCAGGAATAAGGACATATTCCAGTTATTTCTCTGTGCAAACTAGAGCGGTCTCACAGAAAACTCCTAAAACTTGCTTACAAACTACTTTTGGAGCAAAACCAACTTCTTAAATACATATTCCTTTAACCTCATAATTGAAACTGCAACCGAGCTTCCCAAGAGTTTTTCCTTCTCAACTGAGAGCTACATACCTCTCAGATTTCTGGGATGTATCTGCTTTGTCCGAGGCATTTTCCTCTAATCTCATGCACCACTTTCTCCTCTCAGAAACAGAAAGTACAGCAAGCAGAGAGATGGCAGCTCCATAAACTTGTCAAAGGGCTCAGTTAATCCGTATGCTAAAAAAACAGAGAGAAAAAGTTATGAGATGTAGGCATCAATAAGAAAAACAAAGATACCTATCTGATCCCTTTCATCCTCAAATGACTATGGAAATTAGCAAGAAATATCTCTGCACCTATGATTTGAGAAGGAAACTTTCCTGTCTGACAGCCTAGGAGCCACCTCTGCAGTCACATTCTGACCACCAGAGTTAAACGGCTGGGACCAAAGTCTCTTCTCACAGGGGGCTTGACTCCATCCACCATCACACAGTCTGATGAGATTTCCTTGCCGGCTCGACCCAGGTTTCCCACAGCAGTCTCAGACCTCTGGTCCCTTTAAGTAATTTTTTCATGGTGCAACAACAGAGTGACAGCCCAAGCTGGTGCCTCAGAGGAGGGCTCCTCGAGGATCCCTCGGGCTTTTACACCCTCCCAGTCTTATGCGTGCCATAACCTGGGGTCTTCCAGCTGAGTCCTGGGTTCCTGCTGTGTCCCCGTGCCCTGGCAGGGCCACAGATCCAGGTGCCCTTTGTTGTGCAAAGGGTCGGCACCACTTCCCGGCCTCTTGCCCCGGGCTCCCGCCACCCAGAGCTCAACCTGCAGCTGCCACTGCGGCTGCACAACCTGCACTGCATGGATTCCCCAACAGCTTTTATGGAGAAAAGTGTTCCACGTGAGGCTGAAACTCCTTTTAAGATTACTCAGGAAGCATGAGAAAACTAAAACACTTTTCCACATTTGTCAGCTGTTTTCCAGCCAGAAAACATCTTCCAACAACGCCTTGTCTCATGCAAATAAATCCAAAAAATTAAACAAAATTTGGCAAAAGGATTTCAGATACAGATCTTTAGCTTCGGGTGGGGGAAGTACAGAGGGGAAAGCAAACTCACAAAGCATCATCCTATTTGTAACGTTACCTACAGAATCCTTACTTGGAACATGTAAGTTTGGAAGAATTTCACATGAGATATTTCTGCCTAAATATAAGTGTACAGCAGAGGATCACACAATAGCTCTTGACCTACCTGTACTTTCTTACATTTCAAACATTCTTAGGAATTGTTAACAGGTCAGTAAGCATTCTGTTCAGTTTCTGACACAGTATGAGAAATCTCCCAAAGACCTATGGAAAACTATTTACACACAAGAATTTAAAGAAAAAGATGACTGGCGTAATTACACTCTTCCATCTAAAGAAAATTAAAAACTAACAGATTTCTGCTTCTTTTGATAGTAATACTACTTCATGTTAACAGATTATTTTTTTTTTAGTAAGCACTAAGAAGATTTTTTTTAAAACTATATGTACTTTGGAATGGTCTCTGATGCAGGGAAATTGATTGAAAGGACAGCTACTCGAAGGAGGAAGGATGTCTAATTTTTAGTATTTGTTGTAAGTATTAATTTAGGGTCATTTATATTGTTTTTCAAGGCAACCATGTTTTTGTGAAAATTTAATTCAAGCCAAATTAAAATAGACAATTTGCAACCACCCCTTCAGTCTACATACTGTTAAGGAATATAATCATTAATTTTTAATGTTTCTTTTGTCTGTTGCTGCATAAAAAGACCCAAACAAGAGAAAAAAAAAAACTACTGCAACTGACACAAAGGAAAGCTGGAAAGTGTTATTCTAACTAAATGGTTCTTCGCTAGGGTATTATGAACGTCGAAGAAAAAAGACGGAAAAAAATCTGAAACGGAGCACAGTGCCTGTCAAGCTGTTAACTCATAGCACTTTATCTACAAGCGTAACAGAAATATTTAGAAATTAAATAAAACCTAATGCTAACAGGTCCACTTTGCGGGTCGTAGGCACGACGAACTGGAAATGGAGAAAAGTGGCTGGGTGGATTGAAGCGACCAGCAGTCCCTGAGCCCCAGTCCCCCTTTCCTCTGGCTGGACTGGGAAAGTCCCTGGGGCTGGGCTGAGGTTTTTGAAGACGCTAATAAACACCGTCACTTCTTAACACAAGTTATTTGGAGCGAGACTTTGAAATCCCCCGTGGTCTCGGTAAATCGGGAGCCCTTCCCGACGTTTCCCTGCAGCACAAATGACATCCTACTGACGCTTTAATGCCACCAAGCTTCCCCGCTCGCCAGCAGGACCCTCTCCTTCGGGGATGAGATGGCCGTGAGAGCCACAGCGGAAACACCGGGCAGGACCCACGCCAAAAGTCATTCCCTCTCTCTCTTTAACAAGAAAAAAAAAATAAATAAGGGGGGAGGGAGGGCGAAACGGGCCTTTGCGATCGCAGCGGTCACATCACCCGGTATCCACCCAAAAATGGGGGAGCGGGGCCGGAGGCAGCCCGCCCCGGGGCCCGGGGAGCCGCCGGTATGTGCGAGCGGGACTGCGAGGGGAAGGGAAGGGGAAGGGAAGGGAGGCAGGCAAAAAAATCCATGAATGAATAAAGAGGGAGGAGCCTGGGAAAACCCCTCTGCAACGCCGCACCGAACAAAGCGCTGCACACATGCCGCGGGGGGGTGGGGGGGAAGTGGGGGAGAGGGACGGGGGGCGGCCGCGGCCCGGCACCCAGCGGGGACGGCGGCGGCGCCGAGAAGAGCCGGGCCGGGGCTCCGCGCCTACCAGTGCCCCCGAAACCCCGGCTGCAGACCCGGGGCGGAGGTGGGGGGCGCCCGGACAAACCCACCCGGAGCCGGGGCGCAGAGCGGGGCGGGCGCAGCCGGAGCGCGGAGTCCCCGCGCGTCCCGGAGGGGCCGCGGCGGAGCGCGGGGGGTTGAGGGGGGGGATCGGGGCCTGCGGTCCTCCCCGTCCCTGCCCGCCCGCCCGCCCGTTCCCCCCCGCCGCCGGCGGAGGACACATTGTGTTGTGGCTGCCGCAGCTCCACGCCGAGGGGGGCGGCGGGGGGCGGCCGTCCCGCCCCGCAGCCCCGTCCCCTCAGCGCCTCCCGAGCCCCCTCCCGCCCCCCGCGGGGCCCGCTGCAAACCTGGCGGAGGGGCCGGCGCGGCGGCGGCGGCTGATGGCGGCGGCAGCGGCGGGGAGCGCGGCGACCCCTGCGCGGCGGCGGCGGCGGCGGCGGCGGGAGGGAGAGGGAGGGAGGGAGGGGGAAAGAGCGGGGGGAGAGGGGGGGCCGGGAGCCTCCTTCACTTGACAACCTCAAACACAAACATGACCCAGCGCCGCCGCCACAGCCGCCACCGCGCCCGCACACACACGCACACACAGAGCCCGGCAGCGGCACCCACCCCTCCTCCATGCACCGTCCCCCCGGGCCGGCCAAGGCGCCGCCCCCCGGCACGGCCCCGCTCCGCAGCCCCCCGGCCCCCGGCCGCGCCCGCCCCCCGCGGCAGCAGACCCCTCCTCCGGGAGCCCCATCCCCCACGTCCCACTCGGGAGCCCCCATCGCGGCCCTGCCCCTCGGCCGTGGGGCGGTGGACGGGGGGGGACACAATGCGGGGGAACGGGGGGCGGGGGAGTGGGAGCCTCCCCTGGCAGGCGGGAGAGGCGGGGCGGGCCCGGCGGGGGAGGGAGGGAGGGAGGACGGGCGGGCTCGGCGCATCCGCCGGGGTCCCCTCGGGGAGAGCCGCGCTCCCCGCCGGGCCCGCCCCGCCCCGCCCCTCCCCCCGGCGCCCCGGTCACCGTCGGGGGGAGCGCGGGGGGCGGGGGGTGTTTTACCTTCTCTCACTTTCTATTGCAGGAAGCGCGGCCGGAGCAGTGACGTCACCGGGTCTCCCGGTCCCGCCCCCTCCCCGGGTCGGGGGAGGGGTCACCGAGGGGGTTTCCTCGCGGCCCGGTGGGGGAGGCCCGGCCGGGGGGCCGCTGCAGCCCCGCCGCCGCCTTCTCCTCCTCCTCTTCTTTCTCCTCCCGCTCCTTCTCACCGGGGGGGGACGCCCCCGGGCGCTGCCGCCCCGGCCCCTGCCCCGAGGCAAGGGGGGCACCTCGCCGCCGCGGCTCCCGGGGGTCTCCTCAAGGGGGGGTCCCCGCCGGGCACGGCACGAGGCAGCGCCTCCCCCCGACGGCCGAAGCCGCCGCCGCCGCTCGGGGCGCTGCGCGGTGCGCGTCGCGCTCCCCCCTGGCAGGGCCCGGCCCCCGGGGCACCGGCACGGCCGGGCGCACACACACACACACGCACACGGACGGACACGCAGGGAGACGGGGCTGAAGCGGAGATCCCGGAGGTTCCTCCCTGCCGCCCGCCCGGACGGGCTTCCCCGCGCCCCCGCCCGCCCGGCCCGCCGCGCCCCGGCGCCGCCGGGGAAACTCACCGCCGCGCCGCGCATCCCGCCGCGGCTACAACTTTCCATCCCGGGCGGCAGCCGGCGGCGGCAGCGAGCCCCTCCGCCGCTGGAAGTGGGCGGGGGAGGAAATACGAGGAGGAGGCGCGTCGTGCTCTCCGCCGCGGCGCCCCTTTTTTGGCCCGGGATGCGGGTTTTGCCGGTGGGGGCTGTGCCGCCGCGGTTGGTTTCCTGCATCAGCTGCGGAGTGTGTGTGCACAGCCCACACGTGTGTCTCTGTGTGTGTGTGTGTGTGTGTGTGTGTGCGCCGGGTCACCCTGCCCGGCCAAGGGCTGCCCTCCCTTCTCCCCCGCCGCGGGCAAGGCAGCGCTGGGCCGCCCTCCAGAAGGCGAGGGGACCCGGGCTGGGCTTTGGGTACTGAGGAGGGGGATTTGGCGTTTCTTTTTCTTTTTCTTTTCTTTTTTCTTTTCTTTTTTTTTTTTCTTTTTGCACCCAAATTCCCCGACAAAGCAGCATTGGCAGCTTTTCATTGCCACTCGGGTTTTCCATCGGGTTTTCTTTTGAAGCCAGCACGTGATGTCTTTAGCAAATAAACCAAATTAAATATTTCTTGCATCACCCTCGTGTTCTCCCTCCTCCCGTGCCTGCACTCCCCTGGCAGCCTGTGTGCTCAGCTGTGAGAACCTTGGCCCTGCTACGTCCTTCCCTTTGGAGCTCAGTGTCCAGACCAGATCCTGCCTTAAGCGAACAGGACCACCATTCTCAGAGTTTTCAAGGTTTTTACAGGTCCTTCTTTCAACCGACATTTAATCTTTCTTGTAAAACAGATGAGTATTTTAATCCCCATTTCACAGGGGACAAACCAGGAGGCAAGGCAGGAAGATGCAGAGTAGCTCACTGCATAGCTGTGGACTGACATGACACCACTTCTGCCTGAGTTTTTGGCCACAGGCGCTGTCTGGGCTATTTCTTGTCTTAAGTTCACTTAAATTATATTTTGAGAACACTTACAGCTTACAATGGTGGCAGGTTCTCTGCTGTGGGTAACCTGTCCTCCATCCTGCCCAGAGGCAACACGGGAGGCAAAAATAAGTGAAATCCCTGGCTAGTTTGCAACTGGTGGTTAGGGCAAAAGACAGAATTCATAGCTGAACTGGAGATTCATGGAAAAATCAGACCCTCAGGAGAAATGTGTTCTGCTACTCCTATTGGACAAGAAAACAATGATTCTTTATTGTTAAGAGACAATGTTTGTCTTCCCCCTTTTCTGCCCCCCTACCCCCTTGTTCTTCCTTTGTCTGGCTTTTAGACTTGGGGCTCTGACTTGCTAATGAACAAAATTGCTGTTACCCCAAACACATCAGGATGAATATGATCCTGGTGCCATAAACTTAAATTAGTCTACCAAGTCTGACCAGTCACAAAACCAAGACCAAGCGACCTCGGAAGCTAGGTCTGAACCTCTACTTGCTCTACTTGTTCTGCTCAGCTGTCCTTTAAACTCTGTCCTGCAGGCCTCTGGGACACATAGCATCTTGTTCCTTCTTTGCTACTCATTGTCTGAAAGCCTCAGATTGTGATCACCAGAGTCATCAGGGACAAAGCGTCAGATACTGACTCTTCCTCATAAGATGCCTTAGGTAAAAGGAGCCATCACAGCTGCTGCTGGCTCCAAAGGGAGTTCTAGGTCACTCATCTCTTCACAAGGACCTGAATAAGTACGAAATAGATGCTCCAGCTTGCAAGCTGAAATAAGACCAAAGCAAACCCCCCTGCAGCCAGCGGGAAAGTTACTTCTACCAGAAGTAGTCAAACTGCCTCCCACCGATGAGTTTGAAAATGCAGCCCTCTCATCAAACCGATGTGCACAGGAATACAATAGGTGCCCTTCCTCTGCAAACAAACACAACTGTCTTAACAAGACTCAATGAAGTGTCAAAGAGGAGTCAGGTCCCCAGGGATGCATATCAGACGGTGGCAGCTGATCCACCCTCGAACATAAAACCAGTCATCTCAAAGTCAGGTTGGGTCAGAAGGCAAAACGAAGAACTGAAAGTCTGGCCCCTTGGGGTTATTTCCACGGCCATCTGAAAAAGCAGCCAAAGAGGCAGCTGTGAGCTGGGGACTCTCCTCAGCCTGCTCCCCTCGAGCAAGCAGAACTAAGGACTGAAGAGCTGCCTTGAGCCCAGTTTAGTGTCGTTCCAGCAGGCTGCCCCCGGCCAGGTAAAAAATGCAATCCTAAAGGCTTTGAAAAGGCAGCATACCAAGCTGTTTATCCCGGGCAGATCATTTCATCTTTTTCTGTCTGTTTTTCCATCAGTAAAAAGGAAGTGCATACCCACTCAGTAAAGTACTTAGGGAAAAGTACTGTGGATGATTGCTAGTAGGAGGCACAGAGTAATCTTCTCAAACCTGAAAATGAGGGAAATTCTTTAAAACTTTTCAGTGAGATCTGAAATGCCACATCAATATGCACATAGGAAAAAAAGCACAACAACACCTTCACTGCAGAATTTAGATACTTTTAAAATTTCACCTAAAAGGAGTCCTACAGGATATAGATCCTCTTAAAATGACTGTGTGTATAGCTGAACAGGGAAGATTATTGAGGTTTTCTTCTCTGTAAAATTTCATTGTATTTTCAGGAGGATACCTATTTTTAAACATCCTCTAGTTTTACTTTTGAAACCTCGCTCAGAAACTGGTTTTCTGTAATGGCTCACAGGTATTTTATGTATAAATATATACACATACACACATTAAGCTCTCAAGAAGCCACGATACATTAGGTAGTCTTGAATAATTCATTGTTAAGCACCCCATGATAAATCTCTGGTTGAACAGTATGTGATTTTGCTAGAATTCTTGGAATAAATTGAATGTGAAGCACTGTGGTAAATTTAACTATGCTGAGCATCAAATGTGAAAACTTTACATTGTACATTACATCCTGACATGCAACTGAAAATCATTATTATTAAGGCTTCGGGGAATTTTTGAGGGAACTTCTGAAGTTCTGAAAAGAAAAAGAACAAGCCTGAGTGCTGTTCTCTATAGAAGTTGAGATTTTCTCAGAGAAGGGAAATTCCATAAGTAGTCTGTATTTTATTAACATAAAGGTTTCACTAAAAGAACTGCTGTCTATTAGCTTATGCTCTGAGGCTTCTCATTGAGCACTACTGACATAAAAGTCAGAGGATCTTGGCTTACCTGGTACCAGTGGGTGCTTAGAGCTTTCCTAGGGCTTGCCACTCCTGCAGCAGGGCTGGAGAGATAGGGCAGCAACGACTGATGTGAGGGGAGGTCATTTACCCCTTTTCTGTAGCAGTAGCTGTCACCCCAGATACTCATAACTCTCCCTTGTCAGCAGCAGCCACACACTTTCCTGGAGGCGGGCAAAGGCAACAGCAGGGACCTGGCCATGCACTGCTCCTGCCAGCCTGCAGCTCCAAACAAGAAGCTGGTCTTCGTTGGGGCATTTTGCATGGCAAGATCCTTCATCCCCACCCTTCTCAGGGTGCCCTGAAGGTAGGGGCTGCTTTTCATTTTCCCATAAGTTGGCTCAGTTCTTTCTGATTTGGAGAAACTGGCATTAAATAATGCAAACTGTTCATCGAAGAATTTTGGCACAACCTTCTTTTTTATTTATGTGTGTACACTGCAGCTCTGTGTGGTGGTACCTGGTATGAGCTCCTGTGGGCAAGAAGAGGTACAAATCTGTCCAGCTTTGGGTTAATCATCTGATATAGGGCACAGTTCACTGACAGAGCTTCACCTTTTTTCCAGGTATTATTAACCAAACATTTCAATGAACTTCAACATCACTGATACCATATCTTCTTATTTACATCATGTTCATCTTAATGATATCAGAGCATCTCAGACAACAGTACCTGCATTTAAGAGGCCATGCTAAAATCTCTTTGGTGAGTTTTTGTCCTTCTCTCTCTTTGGAAGAGTCACAACTGCTGGGGTGCTTCCCCAAGGGTAATCACAGGACAACAGCTCATGGAGACAGGGGAAGAAATTCTACTTCAACCCTACTTTAACCACCACCACCACAGCCCAACATCAGCCTTCTTTCCTCCCAGCGCATGAGGCCTCATGTGGCTGGTCACAGGACAGAGATCAGACAAGAGGCCAGCCACAGAGTAAAGCGTCCAATAAAAGAATACCTGCTAACAGAGTCCCTGTGAGGTGTCTTTCAGTACTGCAAGCCCTGGTGAGACTAGTGCTGAGCCCATACCTCATGCAGCATCCTCCCTGCAGAGACACCTGATGAGGCCAAGAGACAGGGAATCACCCTCAGCATTTTCCAGGCTGGCCCGTATTTGGCCAAACCATTTGTGATGGCATGCCAAAGTCCAAGGAGAAAAACAAAAAATGGTTAAAATTGTACTGGTTAAACCACTGTTGCCTTTTTGTCCAAGAGGAAGCCCCAGTGGCGGGCAGATGGTGTGGCCTTGCTGCTTCTGACCTGCCCTTAGCAGGATAAGGAGCAGGCTGGACCACTGGCATCCTATGAATGCCTCGTACTCAGCACACCACACATCCAGCAGGGTTTTGTGGGATGTGACATTAAGCACTTTCGTGAAGGGAGATAATTGCCACACAGAATTATGAGATCTGGAATGGAGGATTTGGGAGAAGGCAAAGGCTCCTCTGAAGTGCATGGTATGATTCCATTTGGGTTATATTAAAGGACTGAGCCAGCAAAGGCTCCCCACCTCCTCCCAGAGATGGAGCTCACCCAAGGCCCTGAGCAGAGTCTTGTGTCCAAACATGAGGCAAGTTTGAGCTTGGGCTGGTGCTCTGAAGTTAGTGTAGATGTACCCATGAAAAGCAAGTCCCAGAGCTTTTGGCTTTCCACTGAAAATTGCTTCTGTCTTTTCAGAAAAAGCTGCTTCTCTGTAGGTCAGCAGGCTCTGCACATTCACAGCCTTTTTACTCCCTTCCACCCTGGTATTTTTACTTCTGAGTTAGACAGGTTTCTGAACTTTTTCATGAAGTTGCTCATATTTTCCACTGCATCTCCTTTTTACCTCACCCCACCAGTTCACTCTGATCTTTCTTTCTCAGTAGCTCTAGGTTCTGAACTGTTCATTTAAATACAGTGTGGTTTGCCAGCATTTTTTCCTAAGCCTTTTATATTATCAGTTAAAGAAACAGGAGACACATGAGGCACTTAACACAAGTGCACCTTGCCAAGATGCCTTCAGTGGTATGCTTTTTCTTTAGGTTCAACCACAAACATTTTAACATATCTGAATGATTAAAAAGCATTCCAACCCATGCTTTCTGCCCCAAGTATTTTTGCCATTCAGTGTCCCTCTAGTATTGTTTGTCACAGACATGTGTGGGAGAGGTCTTTGAAATATCACTTTTTGAGCACGTTAAGTTAGCTTAGCAGCTCAAAGGTTGCAGGGTTAGAAGGAAATAAGCAAAACATAGTTATTTTCTATGGAAAGGTTTTCCCCTGCCTCCTTACCAGTACAGACATGACAAGAAGAAATCCACAAAGGGGAAAATAATCCCCATTCTATGGAAAATTCTCAAATATGTTAAAATTTATTTGATTACTGGAATCAATTGGATAGAATCCTACTGCTGGATTGTAGGCATATTGCAGATCACTAGGCACAGCTCAACAACAAAGCTTCCTTTAGCCTTTATTCCTCAGAACTATGAAATGGCATTCAAACAGTACAGAGAATATTTGCCGTGGTGCATCACAAACCACAGAGCTCACCTTTCATAAGCCATGCTCTATCATTTAAAGATGTTCAGTCATCCTTAAGTCCAAATGGCTACAACAATAATTAAACATATGGTTTTTCTTTGAATTATTATGGTTCTATGTAATTTCCCTGTTTATGGGGTCTCCTGAAAAATCATTTTCTCTGGTTGTGGCCAGTGATTTTATAAATCTTATTAGTCTAAGGCTAACAAGGTCAAGCTCTGATCCTGAGGAGTGTAGAAAAATTTTAAATGCACACTGTCAGAAACAAATGCAAGTTGAAGACACAGCACTTGCAGCCTTGCTGCTGTCCCAAAATTTCACAAGGCCTACACTGTAAAAGCAATGGATCTCATTTTCCAAAAATCCTATCACAGCAGTATAACTGCATCCCTTACCCATTTTCACACATTGATAAACAATTACCCACGTAGAGTACAAGAGAGAGGAAAGACAGACGAAGGAGAACTACAGCGATACGAATAAGAAGCATGGGACAAGGCTGGCTTCTCACAGCAGTAGGAGAGAAATAATTGGGGTTTGGTTTTTCATGGATCAGCCAATGGCTGCTGCAGCATCCAGCCCTGTTTCCCCCTGATCCAAGCTGTTGGTCCAGTCTGGCTTGGCAGCATCCACACGGACTTCTTCAGCTCCAGCTGCACATTGTGCCCCTTCCAGAGAGTTGTGCCATGGCTTTGTCACTTTCCAGTTGAAGCTCCTTTTCATCAAAAAGGAGTAAGACATTTCACAACTGACTCTATTTTCCGTTTAAACACTTGAAAGGCAACATCAAAACATGTTCTAGGGTGCAGCAGCAGGTCTCAAAGCTGTCTGTTGGCTTAAGAAGTGGTACAACAGAAACAGCACACTATTTCCTTCAGAAGTGAATCATTCCCCAGCCCCGTCTTTACAGCAAGTGTTAAGGCCTTTTTAAAGTCACAAAAATATGTATTAATTAAAAATATTTATGTATTAGTTGGACCAAACTGTGGAACAGCCATTCTGATGAATTAAATGTGGGTACATTTGTGAAAAGTAGAATCTGACACTGATACACTGTTAAACTTGCAGATAAGCTCATGGAAACACATGAAAAAGCAGAATACACTGAATCTTCCACTGGCTTAAATTGCCAAAGGTCCTTCAAAATGCTTACATTATATTATTGACATAAAAATGCTACAGGAGGAGCAGCCAACCAACCTATAAAACCCAAAAACTGTGTGCACTCACTTCTTAAAAATACTGGGTTTGTCTGCTTGACCATAAGAAATCCATCATGGATGCCAGGCCAGCTGAGATAAAGAGAACCAAGCCACACGAGGCAGATGCTGGACACAGATAGGAGACAAGCCTGTGAAGAACAGCTCAGCTCCCCAAAGGCTTCAGGCACTAGAGTGCAGTGAGGGGGAAGAGTACATAGCACAGCTGTGAATCCCTCTACGGAGAGGCATTTCCTTTGTGGAGTAATTTTTCCTGTGCCTATCTTCAGGAAAGAATTTGTGTGTCTGTTAAGTCCCACTAATGCACTCTCAGAAAACCAGAGCATGTGCATAAGGGGTTCTTGTATCAAGTTTTACAGGCATCATTTGAGCATGTGAGTTATCCCCTTGGCTTAGTGGGACCATGCGTTCCTGGAGTCCCTGATGATCTTATTGTAGCCTCCACAGTAAACTCCAAATGAAAAAGGAAAGTGAATATTACTAAATCAAGAAAGTTCATAATCGAAACATTACTTAACACCTCCTCCCCCATCTAAGGCTCGATTTTGGGGTATCTGATCCTGTGAACTGCTTGCACAATGAGGCACCGAGGTCAAAGGGGCTAACAAACCACAGGTTGTGCTTTCTGTTGAGTCAGAGGCTTTGCTGGCAAACATTCAGAGCCAATTCTGCAATGATCCATCATGCATATCCTTATTATCAAGGCAGTAGTGCCATTCTGGTGTAATGTTTTAGAGCTCTTTCTCTGGTAAAAAAAAACATGCATTACTTTTTGTTGTCTCTTAAACAGAAATACACAAAGCTGTAAAAACACTTCTAATTATGTTTAAAAACCAATCACATTAAAACCAAAGCTGATGCCAAGAACATATTATTCACACAAACTAAGAGATGCAGAAACACTTCACTGCTATGGACTGCAGAATAAAGTAAGCAGGATAATGGATTATGGAGGCCAAACTCATGGAACCTACATTTTCATCTCCCCTTTTTGACCCAGCGGCTGCATATAAACTGTCTTTTTAGTATACCCTTCCCACTTACACATTCTTTTTAACTACTTCTTCATTCCCTACTCCTATTCCCAGGGCCTGTCTTCCTGCTGTGTTTTGTCTCTTTATCCAGTTTTTCTCCACATTACTTCTCTCCCAGTTTCAAAGCACCTTCTCCCTACCCAGGCTGCATGAGGAGACACTGTGTTCCATCTTATTTTTCCCAGTCTGGATGTATCTTGAGAAGTTGCAGGTTAGGAAAGGAAAGATTGAAACTTTCTCCACTCATTTCTCTGTCATCCTCTCTCTGGGCTGACCATTTGGTGGATACCTCTTAAGCAGCTCCCAGTGGAAGCACAGAGAAGACATGGCAATACAAATAGCTTCTTCTTGTTTTCAAATTTGGGACCTGCTGCCCAGTCGTGTGGCTACCGAGGCCAAAAACATTCCTTGATATTGTGGAGCTGGTTGGATGCAGCGACAAAAAGTGATCAAAAGGTGATTCTGGAAGCTTACTGCAGAATCCCAGTCCCCTTGACCTATAAAACACAAGTGGATCTGTCTGACTAATAAGAAGTACAGAGTGTGACCTAAACACTGAGCTCTGGAAACACATGAGGCACGTCAGTGCACATTTCTTACCTAAACAAGCAAGGCTTTTCAGTGAAGTGAAACACTGAATAGAGGATTATCTATATTTGTGGGCAAAGTCCTCTAGCTAAATCTGAACCACAGATCTTCACATCTGAAAATAAAACTATTATCTATATTTTCCTCCTGTGGTGCAGATAATATAGCAATGATGCCAGAGACTTCTATTCCTTATCGCTGCCTTCTGCTGCTACTTTCGTGCTTCCAGGGGAAAAGCAGTTAACTACAGCTCCTTCCTCCTTAGGCAAAGAGATGACTTCAGTTACAGCACTTCTGTAGAGTAGGTAGGAGCCACCACCTTCTGTCACTGTGATAGCACAGTACCTCACCTCTGTGCACTCACACACACACACACTTGAAGAAAGCAGAAGAGAGAGCAGCAAAAGCAGGTCTTTTCTTCTAGGGATGGCAAGCCAGGAACTGAGGTGACCCCATAGCCTGCCCTGCAGCCTCAAGTTAGCCAAGCAGGATGGGCTTAGAGAGAGCAACCAAGAGTCCAGACTGTAAGGCAAAAGCATGCAGACAGGGCAGATCCAAGATTAAACCAGAAAGGCAGAACCAGGAGGCCACTTCATAAGTCAGGTCCAGTGATGTCCAAGTAGGGTCATGATGACAAGACAGTGCCCAATTTAGGCTGGGCAGCTAGTGCAGACAATGAGATTCAAAAAAGGGTCCCTGTAGCAAGTCCTAGCCAGGCTGAGCTGAAGACCAAAATACCCCCCAACAGCTCAAGAAGATGCTGACAGTCCCCAGGTGAACTAAAACAGGGCTCTGCTCCCTTCTAAGGTTCTTGGGTGGAGGCCCCAGATAGGGCTGGCCAGGTTTATTGAGAAATATTAAGTGTTCTCAGGAGCCTGATGGAGAGAATGAGTGAAAGAAACTGCAAAATATACATATACATACATACACACACACACACACACACACATATATATATATATATATATATATATATACACAACCTATTTGTCACTTTACTAATTCTCTGTTTCTTAAGCCCCCCCCCCTCAATTTCCAAATATCTGGCTTATGGTTTTAGAACCTCTAAGGCTTGGAATAGACCTTAACTCTAAAAATCTGTATGATGTCACATAGCACGCAAAATACTAAGAAGTTAAAGAAAGACAGCTGTAATAAAGGGATTACAAGTACTTTTAGGCAAAAGTTTCAAGCTGCAAATAATATGGGCTGCATTCCAACTTGCATCCAGGCTACTTTAAAATTTATTTAAGAACTTTCTAGTTTCTTTCTAGTGTCTACAAATCATTATAAATCTGGAAAGAATTGTTCTGCACTTTCAACATCCTTCCACATACTTTTTAAAATTTTTTATTCTTTTATTTGCATTGCTGCTTTGTATTTCTACTACTACCTGTTATGCTTACTTTTAGACTATTTTCCCCATATTGATTCTCCCTTTAATCTTTCCATTCCACAAGGATAACTTTTCCAAGATGCTCTCTATTTTTTATGGCCTTTAATGGCACCTGTACTCCTTCCTAAGTTAGAAATAAACTGAAAAATTAGTGCTGTTTGCCTTCTCCCTGTTCTCTAATAGATACTAGTGAGTATCTGGCACATCAGTCAGGTTGTTCCAAGCAGTGTGCAGACAGACTTGAATGCAAACACACACAGGGCTGGGCTTGCAAGCGCTGGATTTCTTGGAACAAGATTATATTCTAATTATCCTGCAGTAAGACATTTCAGGGCTGTTGAAAAAAAGTATACAAAATACGAAACAATGACTCTTATTAATAACTTACTTTACCTCATGTCTCAGCTTAATTTGGTTTCCTCTGTGTTTACAGTCTGATTTTATGTGATAATTATTACTGGCCAAATTATCTGAAACAATTTTTAAAACGTTTAGTTTTGCAAATGTTCCTGTACAAATGCAAATCCCTTAATAGAGTTCAGTTATTATATTTATTCTTCCTTCTTCATTGCAAGTTTGTATAATTAGTTTTTAATTTAGTTTCTGTTGGAATCTTTCAATATTTAAAAGCCTGTCCATGTGCTACCATTACCTCAAATGGACCTGGCTGAAGTCAGATGGATTTCCAGGCTGTGGGTAAATGTCTGCTACTCACATTACTTTTTCAGCTGTGATTGTGTGTCGGAGTCCCACCTGAAGTTCACAGCTCCTTCTTTGCCAGCAGAAGGGGTTGTGTGGACACACCCTGAGCTGCACCACTGCACATGGGCTAGTTCAGACTGCCTTCTTCAGTGGTTTGAGATTACCGAGTTCATTCTGTAAAGAAGCAAATGGTGTATGTAAACACATTTCCACCTGCTGGCTGATCAGTGGGAATGGAGACCTCCGCACTTGGACCAGTACCTCACAGAGGAATTATCTTCAGCCAGGAGAAACAGTCTCACAGTAAACATGTGATTATGACCTGGCTTAGCTGAAACCTGGAAAGCAAGAATGCTACAATAGCTACATTACTTTTGAAAGGAGATGGGGGTGACCAAGAATGGTGCATGGTACTGCGTTCAGAACACCGCGAGCGACTGCACGAGGCATTTCCCACTGGGCTGTTCTGGAAAATGCAGGTGTGGAGCCAGCGCACAGCAAACCCTCCCAGATTACACAGATGACTCAACAGAATGCCAAAACCATCTCTATGGAAGAGTTATTAAAGAATGATTCATGACCACCATCAGGACAAGATTATCCAGGTAGAGGACAAGGACAGTTTCAGCTTCTCAAATTGCTTCAGAGAAAATGAGTCTGATTCACACTAAACTCTGGCCACCATGAGTGCCCATCATGCCCTGATCTTTAGAGACTGGCAGCTGCCTAGCATGTCTTAGTGGAGGAGGTCTGAAATACTTTAGAAACTACAGAGCAGCCCATAAAGCTTGAACCAACAATTTCACACAAGGAAGATCTGGGCGGGGACTGCAGCTACCTGCATCCAGGAACATTCTCATGTGCTGGAGAGATGCAGCAAGGGCTCCTCTTCTCAATAACCGTGTTCTTATCAGAAGAGAAGCCATCTAAGAAGCCAAAGATGAGGACAGTGAAAAGAGAAAACCAAGCTTGATAGAAAGAGCATCGCACATGCGCGTTTGAGTCCAGGCAGCTCCTTGCACCCTTTTCCATCTCTGTAATTATGGAGGGGCTGCCAGGATCCAGCCTTCAATAAAAGGCATCTGTTCCTGAAGTGAAAACCAGCACTTAGTTGCTAACAGCACACAGTAACTCTACACATCAGTACAGAGCAGGAAATGAAAAACGCCTTTTCTAACTATGTTATAATGACAATTTTAGGTAGATGGAACATTAGCAGCAGATGCCAAGCTGGAAGCTGGCCACACCATTGGCTTTTCAGCAGCAGCTTTGGTCTTTGGAAGCTTTTCACAGGCTGACAATGCTTCAGAAGAGTCTACTTTTTTCTGGGATTACAAAAACCAATTGCATCACTTGTACATAGCATGAATGGTTACCATGTGGACTGCTTCTTCAACCAACTGGCATTTATTCTAGGTTATCACATCAAGAGTGTGACAGGAAGCTTTCTCCACCTTTGTGGTGCAGTTTGTCAGAAGATTATTTCCAATTTTAACTCAGTTTTTCTCATTCAAAGAAGAATAGATTATTTTTCTCCCAACAGGCAAAATTAGTTCCCTCAGGGAAGGTTTGTGTGGTAAAGTGGTAAAGTGTCTTGTAAGGCATTTCAAGGCTTCAACACCCATGTCACTGTAGTGGTGCACCTCTTGTCTTTTAAATTTCTATAAAATTGTTCTTGAGCTCTAACTACCTTTCAATCCTTCTTTCAGTGCAGAACACAGTACCAGGTGGTGGGGAATGATTGTTCTGCCAATGTCAAGCCTCTTTGCCATTGGTAAATCCTTCTCAATCAAAACAGATGCATTTCATACATGAATATCACTCAAGGTACACCAGAGCAGAAGGGCAGGTTTCCCAGCTCAGCCCACATATCTTCACTACAGTCTTTTGGAGTAGCAGAGACAAACCAAAACCTGAAAGCCATCTGGCTTCACTCTGGGGGAGTTGCCTAACTTGCTAATATGAAGTTAGCAGAGCACCTTATATATCCTTTTTTCTTCTCTGAGGATGGCATAAGGATTAAGACTAGGGCATCCTCACCACTAGTCAGTGCTTGGTTGCTGTGCTCAGGCTACTTGCTTCTCCTTTCAATGTGCTCTTGGGACCACCAGCTGGCACAAATCAAAGAAGCTTTCAGACTCCACCTTCATCTAGGAAACTTGTTTTGTTCACTTCTGACATAAGATTCAGGTTATGGGCCTGATTTAGAAAACATTTCCCTTTTCTATTCCCCCCACCACCAGCTCCCCACCCCAGTTATGCCTTGTATTGCTGCAGAGACTTGGGACACACTACTTAGCAACTCCATGGTGAATCAAACATGTTACACAATGATTTCATTAAACTTCAACTGAGACACCGTTATGTCATGGATCTGCACAAAACACTTTCCAAATGATCTTTTGTCCAACAGTCCAGAGCAGCTGTTAATATTTAAGGAGCATCAGAAGTTAGTAAGTGTCTCTGAAATGCCTATGGGATTTAAATGTTCTCTGTGAGGTCTACTTGATAGACTCATTGTAATTTTGACTGGGCCATAGGACTGCTTCATCTGCCCCTTGAGTATTTCCTAGTGCATAGCAAAGAAAAGGTAGCAAAAATATATTTCCATGCATATGCATGGCACAGGTATACCTTGTGTAACATGTATTTCCATGTGTACTGACATATAAAAATGTGCTCAGAATATATTTCACACTGTAAAGTTCACTACTTAGCAGTTGGAAAACACCACAAGAGATGTCACCTGTGCAGCATAGTTTGGTCCTGTGTAGTGAGTACTGGAGCCCAGCATCCTGTTGTGCTCCTTTGCTGTGCCTGAAGGCCAGCCCATGCTCTGTGTGCTGCTGAGGGTGGCACCCCAGTGAAACAGGATCAGATGTGCTTTGATCAGAGCTCTTCTCAAGAAAGAGTCACTGCCCTGGTGCTACCACCAGCTGCTCATCACCCCTTCTCAACCAGGGACAAAATCACACTTTATGATCTGCCAGCACAGCTCCATCTGTAGTCATTTCCTAACTCAAAGTCTGTCAAATGATCCAGTTTTGGTTATTTGGGTGTTTTTTTTTTGGGGGGGTGGGGAGAAGCACAGGGGTGTGTGTGCTTTTAAATGGCAGACAAAGCAGTGCCCATGCTAAGGCAGATCATTTTTGCAAAGCTGAGGAACAGTGAGATCAACCAGCAGACCTGAGAGGTCAGCAACCCGTGAGACAGGATCTGCTGCAGCCAGAAAATTGTGTGTGATTGCACCATTAATGAGCTCCTGTTCAATATTCCTTTTTGCCATATTGCTCAAGGCATGGTACCAAAGCCTTAGTAATGGTGCCACTCAAACCCTGTGGTGGAGACAGAATTGCTAATATCCATAACACCCGCCACTCTAGTATCACAAATACCCATTTGTTCATTAATTTTAAATGCCCAGTTTGATTTTTCTTTTAGAAGCCTTAGCATTATACAGCACTTTACTTGACAAGGGAACAACTTAAGTTGACTTTTGCTGCAAACATATGCATCAGCACCTGAAATCTGGGAATACAGTATATAAGAAACACACTTGCTTAAATAAGCTGTCAAACTGTCAAAGCTTGATTAACATCATATAGGAGTTAGAGCAGAACCAAGATACAACTCTGACAATCTCTAGTCTCTATCCTCAGTTCTTTGTCTCATGCAATACCCATTTGCCAATTTCTACGTAGAACAAGGAAGGGAACTCTGGATATGTCCCAGAGCAGATCCATCCTGTGTCTTCAGCAAATAAGTGTCCTGAGGGACAAAGTATGTATGATGATCCAGTTAAAATTATAGGTCTCAGAGCTGAGAGCATTTTGCAACCTTAATTCTAGCATTGGAAAAAGTAAGGACTTGGTATTTTTAAACATTAACAGGGAATAATAATAATAATAAAAAAGAAAGCCATTATTTCCTAAGTTTATAAAAACACACCGAAAGCCCAGAAATGTGTTTCTGTTTTCTCTCAGTACCCCAGCACACAGGAGCTTGCATACTGCTCTTGAAAACATCACCTATTTTAACTAAAGGACAATTTTCATTAGTGTTTGACCATCTGACAGGCTCTCACCTGGTACGCACGTTCTTGTATGTGAGTGTGTATACCACAAACACACACACACACTCACAGACACATACACTTTGCCAGTGGATTTCAATGTTACTTGCTGACACTGTATGAATCAAAGAAATATATGCTGCAAGAGGCACACAGAGCCATAGAATCATAGAATTGTTTGGTATGAAAGGGATTATTTGGTTCCAACCCCATTGCTGAGGGCAGGGACACCTTTCACTGCACCAGGTTGATCAGAGCCTCATCCAGCCTGGCCTTGAACACTTGCAGGGATGGGGCATCCACAGCTTGTTCCAGTGCCTCACCACCCTCACAGTCAAGACTTAAGCCTATCCAATTTCAATCTGAATCCATTCTCCCCTGTCCTGTCACTACATGCCCTTGTAAAAGGTCCCTCTCCATCTCTCCTGTATGTTCCCTTCAAGAACTGGAAGGCCACAATTCGATCATCCTGAACCCTTCTCTTTTCCAGGCTGAATAAACACAGCCTTTCCTCATAGGAGATGTACTCCAACCTTCTAATCATCCTGGTGGCCTGCTCTGAACTTGCTCCAGCAGGTTCATGTCCTTCCTGTGCTGGGACCCCAGAGGTGGATGCAGGGTTCCTGATGGGGTCTCACCAGAGCAGAGCAGAGGGCCAGAGTCCCCTCCCTCCCTTGCTGCCCATGCTGCTTTGGATGCAGCCCAGGACACATTTGGCTTTCTGGGCTGGAAGCACACATTGCTGGCTGATGTCCAGCCTTTCATCCACCTGCAACCCCAAGTCCTTCTCAGCAGGGCTGCTCTTGACCTGTTCATCCCCCAGCCTATCAGGGGTTATCCCACCCTATGTGCAGGACTTTGTTCTTTATCTTGTCAAACCTCATGAGATTCCCATGGGCCACTTCTTGAGCATGTCCAGGTCCCTCTGGATGGCATCACATCCTCCAGGTGTGTCAACTGCACCACTCAGCTTGGTGTCATCTGCAAATTTGCTGAGGGGGCACTCAATCCCTTTGTCTGTGTTTTTAATGAAGTTATGAAATACCATTGGTCCCAGTACAGACCCCTGAGGGACACTGCTGTCCATTGGGACACATGCTCTTCTCCTTTTCCTTCCCCAGCTTGACTGACTGTCCCACCACACTATGATGTTTCTGCTTTGATTCTTCACCTTTGGCACTCCTCAGCCCTATCCATTTCTCCCTGTCAGATAAATCAAACCCTCCCTTCCTTCCTGCCTTCCTTCCTGCCTTCCTTCCTGCCTTCCTGCCTGCCTTCCTGCCTCCCTCCCTCCCTTCCCCCCTCCCTTCCCCCCCTCCCTTCCCTCCTTCCTTCCCTCCTTCCTCCCTCCCTCCCACTGTGAATCCCCATCCGAGGCTCTTTGCCAAACTACACTTTCCCCTACCTGAGTCTCTTCCTCCCTTCATTCCTTCTGCTTCCCAAGCACCCCTTGCTGTACAGTCTTCCTGCCCCTGATGAATGCTCTGCCTTTGCCTCCTTGCCCAGACAGTCCCAGCTCTACCCTAAAGCTTCCTCCTACAAAGTCCCTCAGCCCACCAGGGTGCCTCTGTAGACCTTTCATCCAGCTCCAGGTCCAGTCTTCTGTCTTTTCTTACCCTGACTACTTTCCCCTATCCCACTGTCATTCTGAGTTTCTAAACAGTCTCACATTGTTGAACCAGTTCTGATGCTTCTCTCCCAGTTCCCATACTCATCCTCCTTTTCCATTTCCTTATCAAGCTTGTCATCTTCCTTTTAGCTTCCTCTGTCTCAGTTATCCCTACTATCCTGGTTCCCAGATTCCTCTTCCACAACTTCTCCTCTCTCTTGGAACTACCAGCTGTTTGGCTGGTAGCATGTGGATGGATTATCAAAGATGGAAAGAAGGGGACTCACTCTAGTTTTGTCCTTTCAACCCCAGGCCTGAGTTGGAGCTGCTGCTGGCTCTGTCCTTACAGACACATGGACCTGATCTCAGACACCTTAAATACCTCAGCATGTCAACTGCACAAATAAAGTCTTTTGATTACTTACAACTTGAGAGCTTAAGCTCCAGTCCTCAGGGAACGGCAGGCCAGACCTTGGGGTCAGAGACCTGGCACTTACACCACTATAAAAATAGCTAGGACTATCTTTATCCTTCTAATACATTACTATAAAACCTGTATTGAGTATCAGGATCAGTTATCTGCCTGTACTTATATTATACATTACAAAATATGGTTCAAAGTATGTACAATCTAATTAAACCAAAAAAACCCACCCCAAGAAACTAACCAGAAAAAAAAAAAAAACCCTCCAAACAGATGGAAGTGCTATTGCCTTAGTAAATTATACTAGTTCTGAGCATACTCTGGGAATACTGATACCTTGCTCTGCAAGGCCATGCTCTGAAAATCCCCTGAGGTTCCTCCTGAGCAAGTGCTGAGGACCTGGAAGCACACAATAAAGAGCTCTTACCACAGAGCTCTCACACAATTCTACGATTTGTGATGGAAAACAGGCCACACTGATCCTCTGTGTTTGCATTCCCTTCACCACTCCTGCTGAGCTAGCAGAACAATTCAGGTAACTTCAGACTTCCCTTCCCAGACACACTGGGGAGAGATATGTCCACCTTGAAGGTGAGGCTCAGTACAGTGCAAGGGGCCAAGTGAATAAGCTCTGCTGGGGTGAGTGGCCTTGTGCTTGGGGGCTGGCAGTAAGAAAAAGCAGCAGGAGCATGGGGAGCTGGGACACAGGAGAGTAGCAAAGACTCTGGTCAGATGAAATGGGAAATTTCAGCTAATATGGGAAAAGGTGGAAGTTTTCCACTGGGGACCAGGGCCGGGAGGAAAAGTGCTAAGAGGCTGGCTCCAAAACTGTTGGTAACCACTGGCCTAGAGACACTGGCAGCTTGCAGTAATTAATGTATTCCATTACCTCATGGTTTTATGCTTCAGATGCAGATTAATAGCACTCATTCAAAGAAAGAATGACATCATCTGCATAAAATCCTTTCCAGTGTCATACAGTATTCTCTTGCTCTCCGATTATTGCTGGTCTACTGGATTAGTGACGGTGTTTCAGATTCTGTTTTAGAATTAAAAAAATATAAGTCCCTCAATCCTTCATTCAAGCCTTTTTTGTAAGCATGCTCTTAATGAAGAAAGGGACTCTATATCCAAGTATTTATTTCTGTCTCCCCCACCTGCTCATTCCTACAGCAAATTTTCTCCAGAGGTTTCATGTGTCTTCACAACCTGAAAGGAGGTTGTAGTGAGTGGGAGTCAGCTGTGTCGAAAGTACCACGCAATAGGACAATAGGAAATGGCCCCAGGTTGTGTCACAGGAGGTTTAGATTGGACTTCAGGACATTGCCCAGGGAAGTGGTTGAATCACCATCCCTGGAGATATTTAAAAGAAGTGTAGACGTGGCACCTGAGGACATGGTTTAGTGGTGGACTAACTAGTGCTGGGTAAATGGCTGAGCTCAGTGATCTTAAAGGCCTTTTCCAACTTAAATGATTCTATGATTCAGCCTTCATCCTAGCAGGGTCATCTGGGGGCAGTTTGCATACTTGTGGGACTTTTTTTTTTGAGGAAAAACAGTCATTAGACTCCTACACACCATTCTGCGTAGGCAGCACAATCTAGCTCTGCAATTTTTTGATGCCATTGCCTTATTAAAAATAAATAATCTCCAAAGATAACAGGGCAAAGGAAATAAGACAGACAATATTCCTTTGGACAGAAAGTCTCTCATATGCTTATATGATACAACCTGATATCAAAGTACAACCTGAGTTTCAGAGAAATACGGTTTTTCCTCAGCATTTTCACAAAGCTTCCATTAAACACCAATTGAGTTCACATGCATGTGGCAGAAGGAGAATATACTCAAGAGTACATATAAAAAACAAATGAGTGAAACAAATTCTAAATATTTTACTGCTTTATTTGTCTGTTCATTTTTCAATATATTTATAATCTGAAACCTACAATTAAGATGTTGTGCTATCTGAAACAATAGGCTGAGTTTACATATAGCTGTCAGTTACCACAGTAGGTGCTGGGAAACATTCTGTAAAGCTCTGTCTACACTATGCAAGAAGGAAATCACAGCTGCAGCTAAGCAAGCAACATAATGATTTCCCTGAAGTCATCTGCTTGAATTTTCAAATGAATTCACCATGAGCAGGCTTAAGTTCAAATAACATTCCTTTTCCAGCAGCTTTCAGTCAGTTCAATAGCCCAGACCCTTGTGGAAAGGATACTTCCAGGACCTTAAAACTGGGAAGATTTTCTCTGTGTCAGATTATTGTTCCCTGCTGTGCCTTGCAGGCACACTGCATCTGAGTTTGTATAAATTACAAAGCCCTGTCTTTAAAAGGAAGTGCCAAGGAAGGAAGGGGTAAAGCAATTATTTCTATTATTTCCTCTAAAAAGATACTGTCTCTTCAGAAACACCTCACTTCCAGTTTGAACTTTTCTTAGCTAACCTAGTCTTTTCATGTCAATGATCTTTCCACTGTTTACCCAGTATTTGTACACCACTCCCATAATCTCTCACAACATTGGTTTTGACAAGGTAAACAAGCTAAACTCTTCTGGTACCCTCCAGAAAGTTTCTAGATAGTCCAATATAGAAAGTTTCTAGATGGTCCAACAAACAAACAAACAAACAAAGGGCCCCAACCTGAACAAAACCAAAACAAATTAACCAACTAAACAAACAAAAAAAAAAAATCACAAAAGCAGACCTGTATCTAGACCTACATGTGGAGGTTCCCATCAAATGTCTGTCACCTTACAAACAATAAACAAATTCTTACTACTGCTCTGTGTGGTTGCAAGAAAACAGACTGGCCCAGTGCTCCAGAAGGAACGAAAGGACCGTATTGTTTAAGCCCCTGGCTGAACATCAACATAACCCAGTGCATGATAGGCCAGTTTTTCATAAATGTTAAACAACCTCGACCCTCCTTGACTTGAGGTGGAACTGAAGATGCTCAGACAAGGCTCTTAAAACATGGTTTGAAGTAGGTACAGTATGAGTCTGTGTTCATATAATAGTCTTATGCAGCATCTCATGTCCTCAGATGCATTTAGAGTTGGTAACGGTGGCAAACTCTCACATCCTTAGAAACCCTTTCTGCACTTCCAGTCACTTCAGCTTGGTACTCTCATTCTCCCAGTGAATCACAAGTGGTCAGAAACTGTATGAAGGAAGTGTTTT
Organism: Parus major; assembly: GCF_001522545.3. Classification (NCBI taxonomy): domain Eukaryota; kingdom Metazoa; phylum Chordata; class Aves; order Passeriformes; family Paridae; genus Parus; species Parus major. Next base: position 63,284,586 of record NC_031769.1, read on the forward strand.
CTGCCCATTGGAGAAAGCTGACTCATCCACACTAAATCCTCTTAAGAGACTGATTACAGAAAATGTCCTGTTGTTGATGCTATGTCACCCTCCTGTTTTCAGAGATCTTTCCTGGGACCTGTGCTTAGGTAATGGATGGACAGATGAAATCAGCATGCTATAGGTGAAAGAGAGGTGAATCTCTGTCTTTGGTAAGGGATTAGATGAGTCACTGGCATTTTCAACAGATTTAGACAGTGCAATAGATATGATAAAGAAAATAGTGCAAAGAGGCACCATTTTGACTGTTTGTTATTAATGTTGGAAGAAAGAAGGGGTTAGGGCTCTCAAAAGGGAGAAGAAAACTATTGGTCCATGTTATAGGGGCAGGTCCAGAGATAAGAGGCTCTGCATTTCTGAGAGCAAGACCCTAGAAAGTTCTCAAAAATGTTCAGCATGATGAGAAAACTGAGGCATGGTATGGCACACAGACATGTTATTGTTTTGCCTAGATCTGTATTTCTCTTCTGCTGCCTAAAATAGTGTTGAGGGAGCTGTAAGGGGGAGGATTGGGATGTGGTTGGAAACCTCAAGCAAAGGCTGCAGTATTCACTTCAGCTATCATGTGTCCCCAAGGAGGCAGCCTGCCAGAATATCCACAGAGCTGGTGCTCTGGGAAAGAGTTTGATTAAGCCATCAGGGAGTCTCTGAGACCGGAGACCAGCCCCAGGATCTGCATCAGCGGGAGCAAGCCATTACATGGAGGTCAAGTTCACTCTGACTAAAGATCTGAGTTGGCACCAAAGGCAAATCAGCTACGAAGTTTTTGCTCGTAAATTTGGCACTCAGCTCCAAAACTCCTACTGAATACCAAGGCTGACTGAATACCAAGGTCCTGGTTCTCATAAGGGGATGCTCAGAGAGGGTCTGCACTTTGGGAACGCATTGAGAAATCCAAAGACGTGAAGCAAAGAGATGCAGCAGACTGGACCAAGTCACACAAAGAGGAGGGAGAGAAGGGCTACAACACCAAGCTCTCCAGAGATTACCATGTGGACTGCTGGGGAATGATGAATTGAATCACCAAATTGAAGCCTTGCAGCTGCCTGGGAAAATGGGAGACCCTGTGGTTTTTAGGCTCACTGGTCCCAGTCCTGCCAGTCACATGGAAAGCCCTGGGATGAGAGGCTGAGGGTTTCCAGCACTCTTCCTTGTTCAGCAGCCTGCCAGGAATGGAGGAATGTGACCCAAGGGTTTTCCCTTCCATGGAAAAATGCTAAAATTTAGGTTTCATTCCAATTTGAAATGAAACCAGATTTTGCAATATCAAAATCCTCCACAAAATGAAATGACTTTTCATAGCACAGCTTTACTGATTGATGCAGACTGCATGTAACTGAGAAGAGCCTGCTAAGTGGGTGTTTCAATCAGAATTTCCTGGTCTGTCACTTCCAAGAAGACAATTCACTGCAAAACCAATGGCTGCAGTGAATGGCTTGTGGACACAGGCACAGTTACCTGGCCCTCTTGGCTTAGAGCTGTTCACACTGCAGGTAGAAAAATGGCAAAAATTTGGGTTAGCTGAGCTCACCAGTGAAAGTATCTGATTTAATGTGGACAGGAAAATAAACTGAGGATGGAGGAGCTCTGTAGATGAGAGAATGTTGCATTAAACGTTTTTGCACAGAAATAACTTCTGTTTATCACCATTAAGCACATACACATGGCTTCAGTTTTTGCAGCAGTTGCCCAACTTACCTGCTGCGTATGGATGATAAGATACTCGACTGTGAGGAAGATTCAATTAATTCTACTCTGCAGTTAGTTTGGTAAATTCGTTTGATAGTCTGGTCTGAGTGACACAGTGTTATTAATATCTGCAGGAGGCACAGGAGAATGCTGCAGAGTAATATTTCTGAAACAAAGGCTCTAAGACATGATTGAGACAATAAAACTTCTCCCCTGTATAAGATTATTACTTTAAACTCACTTCTCTTTAAATATCAAAAAGCTGGTGGCACGTAGATGGGTTAAAAATACTTATTTTTACTATTTATTTTACTGGAAGAAGATTAGAACAGAATAAGCACAGACTTTAAATGGCACTTATGAGAAAATACAGCTTACAAAACAAAGAAACAGACTTGTATGGCTTTTTTCATCTCCTCACCTCTGGAACAAATCCTGAGTTTAACTGTATGTGTATGTTGTCCTTTCTGTTGTAGGTGCTGTTTTCTTGCTGGCTTTACTTATGTTTTTAATTCATTTACCTTCAGCAGTTGCAACAAAGTGGACAGTCTTCTTCCCCAAAAGAAGAGCAGAAATGGGTCCCCCCTTGAAGGAATTCCCCACCTAAGGAAACTGAGGCACAACCTGTTCCTTTAAGCTACTCAAACACAGGAAGCACAGATTTTCTATGGGTTTTATTTAAACCATTCAAATTGTTTAAATAATAAAATAAGTTCATAATATTATTCTTGAGACACCCAATGACAAGGTGTTCCAGATTGTCTAAGATCTGTAGGTGTTTATAAGTATAGCAGCCCCGTTTTCCATTCTCCTCCAAATTCTGATTTTCCGGACGCAGTTTTACAATGAGAGCCTCAGCTCTGCAGCCCATACTTAAAGCAAGCACTTGCATTAGACCTGGACCTCTCTAATGTGGCGCCCAGCTTGCATCAGTATGGCTATGGCAAGTGAAAATATGCTCCCAGAAAGGTTTTCTGTAGACAGAAAAGGAGAAATCTGTATTGAACAAAGTAAACAAGAAAGTATTTTCACTACTTAAAAATCAATATTCTCTGGGAACTTCACTTCATCCTAAAGGTATCTAATTACTTGTGAACTTCCATTCACAGTGACATGTAGTGTTGAAGGGATGAAAGCTAATGGGAGCTGTTTGTCTTCCCTTATCCTGCAGAAATGTCAGGTTTAAGAGTTGTATTTGTTACAAGCATACTCTTTCCTTTGGGAAACATTACATATTTAATCCACTTAGTATCTTGCTACCAAGACAGGTACTATATGGAGCAATACATAGCTTTTCAGTGCATTTCAGGGTCTCAGTTTACCAGTAAATAAACTGAAAAAAAAAAAAAAATTAAAAATCTAAGGGAGTGTTTCTCTTTGGCTAGGATTGTAAGGCACACAAAATCCAGGCCTGGTTGTAGCACACTCCTCTTCTACTATACCAGAATTCACAACCATTACAAAAAAATAAACAAACAAAAAACAACAAACCAACAAACAAACAAAATAACCAGCAAAAACAAAACAACAGGAAAAAAACCCCACAACCCCACAGTGATTAACACAGTGAGCTCATTTGAAAAACATCTAAAAAGTTTCTGGGAGCATTTCCACTGACCTGCTCTTTCATACCAGACATCTTTTGTTCCCCCCCCTGCTTTAGGCTGCAAGCTGTCTGTGAGTACTTACATGTGAGTAGTAGTTTACACTGGAACAGAAACATTTCTCTGGGGACTTTTAGATGTATGCACAAGGTGTGGAGCTCTTTGTCCAAAGAGGAGCTCTTCCAGGACAGACCAATTAATTGCTTTAATCAAGGAAATGGAAATGCAGCTACGCATTCTCTCTTTTTGGTTTGTTTTTTTCCCCCCTCTCTATTATTTTGTTTCAAATTAACTTTATACTGAGTTCTAAGCAAAATAAACATTTCCCATGGAATTTTAATGAATGAGAAAGTATATTCCAGAACTTGACAAAATGATGAGAATTTTCTCAGGTGTGCTGATGGAAATGTGGAATAGCTCAGATGAAATTATTGAAGTAATTCCACACAAAGAAGTAAGTATGAATTAGAAACTCATTCATGGAGCTAGAAAGGATCAAAGAGGAGGAATGATCAGGTAGGAGTAAGGAGGATGGTGTACAGACTCTGTCATAGTATCATAAGAATGAAACACAGACAAAGGGAATCAGCCATCCTCTCTCAGACACAGGGCTGCTGCAATACTGGAGAGTATGCTGCTACTTGGGTGAAATGCTCGGCATTGCCTTATGGGGTGTGCATGCCTGCAAAGTTCAAATATTTTATGTGAGACCTATCTGGCCTGGAGGGAAATTCCTGCTGCCCCTATATTTAACTTGCATTACAGAAGGCCAATAAAATTCCTCTTGGATTTAACTGTCTCAGTAACAACTGCCCAAAATTAGCAGGCAGCCTATTTATTTTTTTTCTTTTTTTTTTTTTTTTTTAAAGAGTCTAGGGTAATCCAAAAGGAATTTTATTAGATTAAATAATATTTACCCTATGCTAATTTGGTATATATATTAATATGCTAAGCGAATGCCTCTTGAGAGGAGCCTGTCTTGTGGCAGGGAATGGAGTGTGAAGGGCATCTGGACCCTCACAAGTGACCTCCCCCTCTGGATCAAGCAGTGTGGCCAGGCAAGGGCAGCTGCCATGCTGGCAGTGGTCTGGAAAATGCTCCCAGCTGCATCACTTCCCACAAAGTGGGGAAGGTGCTCCTGCCTGCTTCTTATTTCTGTAGCAGCATCCCTGGGCACCCTAACCCATCCAAGGATTGGCTGAATGTGGCTCTGAGCAACCTTATCTAGTGGATGGTGTCCCTACCCATGGCAGGGGGTTTGAACTAGATGGTCTTTAAGGTCCCCTCCAGCCCAAAGGTTCTGTGATTCCGTGAAGAGGCTTCTCACTAGGTGCATGCCAAGAAGCAGCTGTGCCTCGCTGGGGCAGGGTGGGGGGCAGACATGTGCAGCAGCGGGAAGGTGTCAGCAGAACTTGCAGGGCAACAGCAGCTTTGGGAGCACAGCTGAAGCTTCCCCACTGCTGCTTACGAGAGACAGACTGCAGCTCTTCCTTGTCACCTCCTCTGCTCCTGCCTTCAAGAGGCAAGCGATGTGCTCACCAATTCCTTTGGCAGCTGTGGAGCTGTTGGAGGTGACAGTGTGAGAGAGGATGTCTTCTGCTCCCAACTTTTGTTGTGCTGCACCTCAGCTACACTGATGCCACCAAACTACAAAAGTGATGAAGTGGGCAGGGACTTCTGGAGATCATCCAGTCCAACCTCCATTCTCAAAGCAGGGACAACTACAAGCAGTTTTTGAGAACTATTTTTAGTTGGGTTTTGAAGGACAGAAATTTCACAACTTCCCTGGATACCTATCCCAGTGTTCCACTTTTGGAGTGAAGGCTTAAATGTATATTCCTGTATTTCTGTGTGTGCCCATTCTCTCTTGTCCTGCCACTGGGCATCACTGAAAAGAGCCTGTTACTTTGCATCTTTCCTTCAGATATTTTTACACACAAGACCCGTCTTGAGCTTTCTCTTCTCTGCATGAAACAGTCTCAGCTTCTTCAGGACAGAAGGCAGCTGCAAGGCACAGCCATACAACCATACTGACCAGTCAGCAGCTGATGGACAACCCCTTTTTATATCTGCGCCCTGCTATTTTCCCACTTTTGTTCTTGCTAAAATCATCTAACCCCCTCCCCTGTACTGCCTTTCACATAACCTAATACACTAATGTCTTTGTAGAAGGATATCAGATTGATTGAGCACAGTTTGCCCTTCTGAAGTCCATGCTACTCACCTACTTATGCCTCATATATTTGGAAACTATCTCCTGGATATGTTTTTACCTCATCTTCCTGGGGATCTAAGTGAGGCTGACTGGCATGTAGTTCCCCAGATCCTTCTTCCTGAAGACAGGGAGTGACCTTTTTTTTTGCTTCCACTCCTAAGGTACCTCTCCCAAAAGCCAGGACCTTTTCAAGGTTATCAGGAGCAGTCTCACAATTTATCAGCCAGCTCCCTCAGTGCCTGTGAGTGCATCCTGCCAGCTCCCATGGGCTCAAGGATGTCCAGTGTGTTTAAATGCTCCCTAACCCAGCCCTCTTGCACCAAGAGCACATCTCCCTTGCTCTGGGCTTTCCCTCTGATCTCAGGGCCCTTGGACTGCTGAAGTCCAGTCTTACAGTTAAAACCAACGAGAAGAAGGCATTGACCTTTCCTATGCCCTTTGCCACCAAGTCTCCTCCCCTTCTGCCCCATAGAGCACCAAGCCCATATTTTCCCTAGTGTTCCATTTCCTACTAATGTACCCAGGGAAACTATTCTTCTTACCCTTAAAATTTCTTGTTTCCCTTAAAAATTCAACTCCATATGGGCTGACTTTTCTTACCCCAATGATGCACTCTCAGTGTCTCTGTATTCACCCTGGATCACCTGCACCTCCTTCCACTTTTTTCATACTTCTTTTTTACATTTTAATTTGGTAAGGAGCTCCTTGTTCATCCATGCAGATCTGCTACTTTTGCTGGATATCCTGCTCATGGGGATGGGCCATTCTGGTGCTGGGAACAGATGACCTTTGAAAATCAGTCAGCTCTCCTTGACCACTCTTCTCTCCAGGGATTCTGGCTGGATTCTTCCAAGCATATCAAAGTCCAAAGCCTGCTCTCCTGAAGACCAGGGTTGTAATGTTGCTTTGAGCAAATGAGCCTTGTTCCTTTCCCTCAGGATCCTCAAGTCCAGCATATCAAAAATGCTGAAGAGCAGACAAGCACCTTGTTCCCAGCTTGGGTTCTGGCATAAGATGTGTATGAAAAGCCAATTCTTCATGTGCTTGAATAGGGAAAAAGATTGAGTCTAAAAATAATAATAATAAAAATGATAGATCTTCCTTTGGAAATGTTGGCTGAAACATTTGTTTTTGTCTCTTTTTTTGTTCCCAAATGGCTTTTATGAGAATATTTCTTAGTGCTTTTACATAACATTTTATATTGTGTTAAATCACTGATCAGATTTCTTTGAAGAGAATCCTTGTGGGGCTTTTGCAATGCTAGGAAAAGAAGAAAAAAAAGGAAATCATATTCTTTTCTTTCTTTCCAACTGGAAAAAGTCAACCCAAATCAACAGGGAAATGGTTTAATTTCAGGCTCCTAGAGAGATACTAGAAACACTGGCAAGGAGGAGAAAAATAATTTTAAAAGGTACAGCTGATACTTCATGTTCATTCTGAATGTTTTGCATTATTTTCCTTGTCTACTAAAATGGTGTCAACAATTTTTTAAAGATGCAGATTTAAAATATCCAGCTCAATCAGATCCATAATCTTTGTTTGCAAAGAAGAAAAGGCCGGTGTTCCTGAGAGGCAACAGAGCACAATGAATTCAGACTGCTAACACTGCTCTCCTTTTTGACAGACACAGCTGAACCAGGGGATTTTTTTATTTCTGTTGTTGAGTGTGAGAATAATCTCATTAAAGTTTTTCTGCTCACTGTTTGTGGTTTCTAAACTGTATACATCTAATTGCAAGCTATTTAAACTGGACTTCATATAAAATTTGTGCAAAATAATCTGATGTTAGATGAAGAATGTACTTCATAAATATGGCCACAGAAGTCTGTAAAAGTACACAAAGCAGTTAGTGTGGCTAAAAGGTTTACAGAGGTTGCTGGCAAACATGGCAAGTTTTGGAATCTGTAAATACATAAACATTGGTTGAAGGAGGTTTCATCTCAAATGATAAAACTTCCATGTTAACTACCACCAGGCAGATTTTCCATTCTGTCTTGTAGCCTTTGGGAACAGCAGCATAGAAGATGGAAGAATACTACTGCCCTTTCCATGGGCATGAGTGTGAAGGACATCAAATTGGCAATTTGTGTGCCAATTTGGCACCCTCAGGAAAACCACCTCTGTCTGCTCTGGCCCCTGACTGAACACTGTCCATTTTTATTTCCAGCTTTCCAAGACTCCTGTGCAAATAATTTTCATTTTAAGACCAGAATGAAAATAATTTAAGACTTAGTACTCAATATCTTTACTGAAATAAATAATTGGGGTTTTTTGGTTGTTTTTTTTTTCTTTTTCTTAAGAAAGCTCAATAGCTTCTCTATGAGGGGAATTATTGAGTGCCAAACTTTCTTCTGATCATTGCCTCAGTTTGTCATCTTCACTTGAATGTCTCACAAGCTGAGTACTGCTCCATAACAAACACTCTTGACTGGATTTCTAATTGAAACCATTAACATTTTTTTAGCTCTGCAATAAAAAATAAATATAATACAAATCAGGCTGAAAATTTAGATTTTAGATTTTTGATATCTAAAGTAACTCCTAAACTTGAGAGAAAGAGTTGTTGTTATTCACTGTATAAGCCACTGGAGCACATTCCAGCACAGATAAATGAATTCTCTGCTGCATTAAACGTAGATAGCAAAACAAAAAGAAGTCTGCTTACAAATCCAGGGAGATTTTAGCACATAAAAGCAGAGCTGCTAAAGTTCTAATAGGATTAAAAATTGGAAAATTATGCAATTACAACGTAGTATTTAATAAAAACCAATTTAAAATTATTCCACCCTTTTAAAATACTGGTGCCTATTAAAACACAGACATATTTATATGGCTTTCAAATGTATTCCAGTAGAGTGTAAACTGACAAGTCACTGCATTTCATCACACAATAGTCAGAAGCAAAAAATGATGTCGCATTCTAAGCACTCATTAAATGCAGAAATATGCACTGAGAATGTAAATGTTGTATAGATTCTCAGGGAAGTTTATAATTTATATTCAAAACTAAGATTCATATTAAATACCCAGCTTCAAATCTCCTTGGACAGTGTCTCTCCGTAGATTTCTAAAAGTGTACATTTATGGAGTAAACAGAATATTTAATGGCTGCTAGCAGTAGATCAGATTTGTTATGCTTATGGCAGCTGTGGTCATCAAATATTCATGGTGATGGTTCTTATGCAATGCTGACAGCTTTCTAACTTGTGAAATAAGTAATGGGTGAGTGGGAATTGATGAGATAAGTAGACTGCTTTATCTAAGAAGGGTGGCCAAGCTTTTCTGTGGCAGCAAGAAGATTAAAAGCTGCATTCTCAGAGCAAGAGGGAAAATCCGAAGGTGTATTCCTGCAGATTACAAACCAGACACGTATCCTGATCTTGCCATATGTTTTCTTATTCTTCTCACTCTAACTGCCCTTTTCAGCCCCTGGGATTTATTTGGTGGTGTCAGGGTCAAGTAGTGGAAAAATGGCTCAGGAGTTTTTGCTACCAGACAGGCTGGGCTGAGATACTGGGTCATTTCAGTCAAGCTGGGGGAAGAATGATAACACATACATAAACCAGTCCCATATTTCTTACTTAGGCAGTTTGCCCTTGCTCCAGTGAGGGCAAATTAAGAATTTTACCTCTTTAAGGGACCTAAGGGATGGTCCATTAGAGATTTTGCTGTTGGGTTTTTTTGTTGTTTTAATGGACTACAGTCCTCAGTGTTAGTACATCTTCAGTAGATTCTACTAAACAGTGTACTTCAGTTTGATAATTTGGCATAATTGCACTGGAAAAAAGCTGCAGGTTAACCAGTTATCCTGTACCGTAAACTAAAAAATAAAGATCAGATCATAGGAAATTCCAAGCATAGATGTTCTTCACTCTATTGATAAATTTTTATTTTATATAGTAACCATTACTGTGCAGTAGTTACACATCCTTCATATTATCTGATCTCAGCATCTGGACTTCAGGCTTCCAATTCCTAGGATATCTCCATAACAGTCTGGAGAAATAATTCAACTCCAGTATATTGTATGATCAATTGCAGTGACTCAATTTCCAGTTATGGTTTTCTAGAATTAAAACACTAATATTACCTTCAATTCTTTCAGTATGAGTTTCCTTACCTATGAGACAACACTTGAAATAATGTTGGTTCTCATGTATCTACCTTGTTAGCTGTTTCAAGTGGTAAGGTACAGACTTGCCATAAAAATAGTTCAGAAAATCCATGTACAGTGTGATGTGAGTTTAAGCAAAACTATATATGCAACTCAAAAGTCTGGTTTTCAACCACAAGATAAAATGTTTCAGAACATAAGCCAAATCCAATGTTCTTTCCAATAAAAACAAGAACCACCCCCCATACTAAAATCAAGCTAAATTGTATCCACACTCCCAAAAACAACTTTCCTCAAACACAGATAGTGCTTCAAGGGAACCTGGGTAAATCCAACTTTTTATCTCAGACCTTGAAAGATAAGAATATCACTGAAAGCATAAAAGCCTTAAATCTTGGTGCTACTCTTAGATTTATCATGAAGTGTGGGTAACTTGAAACCAAGTCCTGAAAATTTGACTCGGGAGGTGCCTTAGAACAGACTGAGCAATAAAAATAAGGGGTATAGTCAGAACGTCTATTTTTTGTCTCATGGAGTTTTTTTTTTCAAAACATAAACTATAGTTTAGTGAGAATGTGCAGTATTAAAAGTTTGCACCAAAATTCCTTTGCTGGAAGTTGTATTGTCACAATAGAAGTAGTGTTACAGGACACACAAGAATTTTTGTAGTAGATAACTAAGGGATGTCTTCCTGCTAGCACTTCTTCCTAGTGCTCCAGCAGAACAATGTGCCCTCACTTCCTGAAGAAGGAGAATCTGTGTTCTTGCCCAAACTAAGCTGTTTTCTTCTTTTCTCACAGAAATCTATGTGCTGTGTATTTTTAGACAAGGGACTGCTCCAATTCAATTTGATGTCCCAGGTGAAGTCATATTCATCACTCACACGGTTCTAACACTACCTTAATTTTTTTAATTATTCACTATTTACAAAAGGCTGTTACAAACGTGTAAGAAACAGGGAAAATGAAGACCACAGTAATCTACTTCTCTATGTTCTCCTTGAAGTACAGATTTGTTAAAAAAAAAATAAAAATCCATCCATCTTTTGACTCTAGGTTCTCTTGGGCTTCCTTTCACCAAACACCAAACCTAGATGAAGCTGCTACCTCACCTCTATTCTAATTTTCCACAGCCCTTCTGCAAACATTGTCTCACTACAGTGCCATATTCCATTTTTGCCTTTTCTGCCCCAGACCAGTTGAAGTTGGCAAGTGTAGACCAGCAAAGGTTCAAAGACAGAGGGTCAAAGAAAAATACTCTGAAAAGCCTAGATTTTGGACTTTCCAGCCCAGTAGCCATTTTTTTCCGGTTTTTTTCCCCTCTGTAGGATCTAAAATTTTTGAATATTTCTTTGCTTTTAATCTTTTTTTTTTTTTTTAAATCATCTAAAATACAGTGTTATTGGACTACACCAGGATACATTTCCTTGCCCAAGATGAGGAGCACAATTAGTTTAATGGCTGGCAGTTCTGTTTGAAACCAGATTTTTACTTTATCAGTGTAATATAACATATTTGAACAGAGTATGTCTACTATTTTTATTCTTTAAGACATCTAAGCATTCTCCACAAGCTCCTGTCTTCCATAGGGTAGACTAAGTCCACCTGCTGAACTGAATGTCCTTTCCCCACATCTTCTATTTGCAAAATCTACACAGATGTAAAGTTTAGCAGCTTCCAAATTAGCTTTTACAGTGGGATTTTGTACTGGATAAAACTGGTTCCTGGTGGAACAACAGCTGGCCAACACACATGCATCTTTTTCCAGTGAGGTTTCTGCTTTCTCCTTCAGGTGGTTTATGGGTTTTATATAATAACTCATGTGTGAAAACACTTGACTAGCAGTAAAACGTGACGGAGAATTTATCAGTGCTATTCCTGCATCTAATTCGCAAGTCTGTAATTAGGGTTGTGAAAATGAGCAAAATCTTCCCCCGTAAGGCTTTGTTTTTTATTCCTATGCTTAGCCTAAAGGTATGGAAAAATCCTTTGCATTGTCCTAGACAATATTTTTATTTCTTTTCCTAGAAAGGCTGAGGAAATTTGCACAAAATATACAGTTGTTTAGCCAAGAACTTGTGGAAATTCTGCAAAACCCTTATTAAGTCTGGAAAGGTGTCTTGTGAGACAGGAAAATACATGTGATATAAGGTAATGCAAAACATGTACAGCAACTTTTGCAATATTGAAATTGATTCACTTCTCACCAAATCACCATCAATTAGCTTATTCAGCTGAAATGAATAGAGTTACACAGCTATCCAAGTGGTGCAAGGAAGAGGAGGATTCAAAAGGCAGCTGTTCCTCTAGGTTCTCACAATGTAGTGAATCAGGAGAACCCCACTGGACCCAGAAAAGCAGAAGGAGAGAGGAATAAACTGTCCCATTAGGGGTGAAGAACAAGAAAAGAGCGTGTGCATGGCCTCCAAGGCAATGACCACCTCCTCTTCCCCACATGCATAGTGCCTTATACATAGCATCCCTCATGAAGAGTTTTGCAGGGCTGGTAGAACAGATGGGAATAGCAACAAAAAAGTGACAGCAGCCTTTGGTACACGTTCCTGTGCAGAGCCATATAAGCCCCCATCAGTCAATGTTTAGGTGGGTACCAACAATTTGCTGGCTCAGATCCTCCGCACAAAGCAGCTGGCAACCTTTGAGACTTGAAGGAAGCAAGCACAGCCAAACTAAAATAGCTTGGATGCTCAGTGCAGTAATGCTTCTCAATAAACAATCCCATTTGGCTAAGAGGAAAAAGAATATTAATAAACCAGCTGAAGCACAATAATATAAATTATTTCTAAGATGCTGAGGAAAATCCGGAAGTGTTTTACTAGGAAAGACAGACCATGTGGATGGAAGGACTGTATTACACGCAGTGACTTTCCTCTCCTGATAATGAATTACATCTACTCCATTCTTTCCTTTTCTTCCTCTCTGTCTGACTCCATTAGGACAACGATACTTCAACACAAGAAAATAAACCTTTAATTAATAGTCTATGAAGAAATTAAGTTATCTGTAGCACACTCACTCTCAGTATGATTTCTCAGTGTGATCATTCCCTATTCTTCTGTCTTCTACCTCTATATTCCTGTCTTCACTATTCTTCATTTTTAACGTTTGTGACTCAACTAATTTTTAAATGTGACATGAAATAAATACTACTACAATATGTCTGAGTGACAATTACACTACTTACTAGGTCAAGCCATTGTGGATGCTGAATGCCTTCTCTGTGTGAACACGCCATAATTGTATTTCAGAGGTACTGATGATATTTTACCTTTCTTCTTTCCTCTCCCCTCCCATGGTTTACTGTTAAATTTTTTTTCTCCTTTTTGCTGTTTTATATCCTAATTTTCAGAAAATTTCTGTAAAAGGTAATTATTGGAAAGCCAGTTCCATACATGCCAGTTTGTAGCCAAAGAACACAAGATGGATGACAACTATTATATCACTCATATCACCCGTGTTTTCAAATCACTTTTAGAAGATTAAGAAAATAGAAGGCAAATCTTAGATTTTTACTTATGACAGCTCTCTTTGGTAGATCAAAATGGAAGCAATAAATTATTGTAATCTGTTGAGGTAAAAGGTATGTACTCACTGTAGTTAAAAGACATATTTCATATTTCTATGTACTGATTTTGCAAAGTGCTTAGCATAAGGCCTCTGTAATCCCAAAGATGTGTGGATGATCAGTTGTGAGCCTACAGTTGGTTCTATGGCAGTCACAGACTGAAATAGCCAGAGGAGAGGGACTGGGGGTGCAACCTGAGTCCTACAGATCCTTCCTGGAGTTGGGCAGAGGGAGGGACATCACCAGACACACACGGCAGTCACTAGTTTCCTACCTGCTCTGCAAATGGGGAACAAACCCTCTTCTGGATAAGAGCAGGGAAGGTGGCCACTTTTCTCAGCCTTCCCCCAAAACTGTCTCCCTGAAACAACTGACAACCTGCCATCCCAGGGAAAAGAGTGAGACATCTGCCTGTAGTAATATCATCTTGAATTGTGAATTAATCGAGTCTCAGAAGTTGAGCTTAGGTGTTACAAGCTTCTCTGGGGAGCTCAAATTTACCTGAAAGAATTCAAAGAATTTTAAACAAAATTATAGCTACAATTTAGCAAAGGAAACGTGTATAGTTATGTTTCTTATCGCTGGAGTGCTGTAAAATTGAAGTGAATTTTCAGTGTAATTCATTCAGAATGATTCTTGCTGAGTAATTATCTTCAATAAAGATCTGTCAATACAGTTTCAAGCTATTGTCATTTTATATCAAATATAAATTAGACAGTATAATGAATTCAGGTGTACCTTAACTCAATGTCAGGTGAAATTCTTCTATGATAATCAAGTGAAATAATTGCTCTAAGAAGATAAAAACAAAACCATTTACTACAATAACAGTAAAACTCCTTTCTGCATTAACATAGCATAGATGATTTTGCAAAACTGTCTGGGGTGTACATCTCAGGTTAATTCTATCTAATAAAGTTTTCAGGATTGTATTTTGGAAAGAAAGAGCCATTATGTTGGCTCTTTGGTGTAAAATAGAATAGCTTTAACATAGATAACATCACGTCTATTTAAACTGGGTGAAGATTTGCCGTAGAAACACTGATTTAAGCTTGTCAAGGTGTTTAGATAAAGGCTTTGTAGCCAGAATCACTGATAGGGTATGCTGCCCAAAGGGCTAATTTAGCAATATTAATATTATCTGAGACACAGAGACAATTGCTTAAATACTTTTTGGTTAGGGGCATCACCAGCTGATGCATGGCCTGACACATCTGGGCAAGAAAGAGCACCAGCTATTATGACTGGACCTGGAAAACATGACTGTGCTGAATCAGAGGTTAGGTCACAGCTCCCATCACGACTAAGGGCAACTGAGTATCTTTTCCCAGCAGGAACATTTTTCTGACCTACTCAGGGTTTATAGTGAGTGGACACAAAGCAGCAGAAGCTCATTGTTCTTCATCCTGTCCTCTGAGGCCAGCAGTGGCACAGCCACCAGGCTGTTACTTTAACAGCCTTTAAAGTCCTAAAAGTGTTGAATGTTTTTTAAGGAGACAGAATTCGTGCTTTTAAGTCCATGCATTGTTATTCCGCTGTCTTTATTCTATCTTTAACTCTGAATGTTTCTCCAAGCCAGGCTGCCACAGATATCATTTAAATTTGTCCTGCATAACCACAACAACTCAATACTTTTTGTTTCTGAATACAAAATTAAGCTAAAAAGCACTGCTTTTATGCATCTATAGTTAATAAACAGAGAAACCCCAAAGATAGTTGGAGAAAAGGGGGCACGTTTAAAGGCTCTTTCTTTGCAAGCACAGCAGCAAACTGAAACATGGATGATCCAAAGCAGAAAAGCCAGCAGCATCAAGCAGTGCCATACCAGAGATCTGAAACCAGCATTCAGCTCTCATAAAACAGAATAGAAGCTACTGAAAGATTCCTCTCCCGACTATAAGTAACAGGGAGTGGTGACAATGGGGTCCTGAAAGACAAATGGCTTTTTTTTTTTAATGGCTTTTTTTTTTTTCAACTTACTAATACCTTTTCTAAAATCCTCCACAAAACATGGTCTTCTCCAGTCTTAGTACAGCTTATGAGCACAAAATAAGACAATGCATACAATGAGAGAAGTGTCTGTCTAGTAAATATAGCTCATCTCTCCAAATGGATTTAATAACAAAGCATTTTTAACAGAACTTAGAGTGGTTGCATTAATCCTAAATGGGAGACTGGTGTTGCAGGATGCTGAGAGCTCTCGACTTCCAGCTACATCCTTGGGGATGTCCAGAGCCTTATTAGGTCAGGTCTCCACTCTGCCTGCATTTGGGGATCATTGAGGTGGATGCCTACAAAACCCTTAAGACACAGGCAAGCATTTTATGTGCATCTGCACAGGCACACGCTGTTAGGTTAGCTCCTTAATGCTTCAGAACTGACATTAACACTAAATTATGCTGCAATTTGCAATTATTCCTCTTCCTGACCATTTAAATCTGTGCTTTCTGGTTGCTGCAAATCCCTGCTTTGCGTTACAGTGCTCCGTGGCTTCAGTTGCTCTATTATTAGTGATTGACTTACTTGTGCAGCAAATCAGCTCAGACAGAAGGACTGCAGAGTTACTCTTACCTTTACCCTCTGCCTGACCAGGAATCAGCAGGAGTCACATACAACCAAGTACCCAGCAAAGCTGGTTACCCACAATTCAAAGTAAGGGATGACCTGTACTGCACTATTTACTTGCACTTGTGCCACGATAAACTGTGTCCCAACAGAGAAAAAAGGAATCCTATTTTGAGAGACACTGGAGCAAATACTGATTAAACTCTGTTTTCTTGCCCACATTTGATATTTTAGAGTAGGGCAGTTAGAATTGCTGTTTTGCTGCTTCTTTTACTTGCACTACTGACTACATTTTTCCTGTACCCAGACAGAGCAATCTGGAAAGATTCTTTTCTCTCAAACAGTTAAGTGACCATCTACATATATAAAAACACAGATTTATTTATGCTTTTTCAGACTGCAATATAAGGCAGCATTTTTATAATCATGGAAGAGTGAAACAATGGAATTCCATTAACTTTCAAGCTGGGCACAAAGGAGGTTATACTCCACATTGCCTTTAATCTGTTTTTTATGAAACAGAAATCTGCAGTTGTATTGGCATTCAATAGCACAAAGGTAGGTAAAATAAAATCTCTTGAAATTATTTCCTCCAATGTAAGTTTTGGAGCTGGTTGAACAGCATGAATAAAGAAAAAAAGGCAAAAAAAAAGAATATGGAACAAAACCTAGAGTATTTGACCGCTAATGTATAATCTGTAATGTATAATGTATAATAATGAAAACAGAAGTGATCTAGTGAAAGAAATTATAGCAGTAAATAGACTGAGAACAATTTGAAGTTAACTTGGATGAATTCAGTACCACAACCTGGGAGCAGTGTGTACACTTAGAAAAACACGTGCCACACATGCTGGACTAACAAATGAGCATCTGTCACTTCTGGTGCACAGCCACAGGGCTGAGCTTGGCCACACCAGCACTGTGGTCCCTCATGACATCTGTTCATCAGCAGACATCCTCTCCTTCCCAACCCTCAAACACTGCACAGAGGGCAGGAGCACTGCTGCTCTGTTTGCATGGGGACTTGGAGCATTTGGCCACTTTCTAGGCCACCTGCACTGTCCTTGGGGACCTGAGGAAGCATCACCAAGGAGCCACATCCACCAGCCTAGGGTGTGACCATATGACCACTGGATTCTTTCTGCCTTCCCCCTCAGAAGCCTGGATACTGTGTCACTAACTGGAACGCTGACTACAAGTCCATTTTTCTCCACAAAGACTGAATACATTTGCATAGTTACCCCTAGGCCAGCAAATCCTGGCCATCCCATGTAGTATCATCATGTAGTATGATGACTGTTCTGGCAGCTTGACAGGCAGAACATGTTCCTTTTCTGATTATAATCCACCTCCATTTCTCCTGCCAAGCTGCAGAATGGGGAGGGTATGCAAGCAGCTTGGATTTGGGCTGTCTTCTGATTGCAGATAGGTTATTTTAGCGTTACATAGCCCTCCTTGGGCAGAGCTGGGGCAGGCAGCCCTCAAGTCAGAAATCAGTCTTGCACTGCAGTTCTTGACTGCCTGTAGGATGATGCCCTGACCCAAGAAATCTTGAAAGCAGAAGGCAAATTTTATTGCCGTTTGTAACAGCTTCTCTGGGAAGAAACTGCCTTAAAGGTGACAACAAGGTTGTCTCCTGAAGTTTGAGCAAAACTGGCGCATTCAGAGGATGAACACATAAGGCTCTTACACAGCACTCTCTGGCAATCCCCAAGCAATGATTTCACCTATCCTGCATCATGAGGGCACACTCCTTCTGCCCTCAAACTCAGGGCCAGACACATGGAGAAGCTGGAGGATTGTGATCAATAACTGGCAAAGATGTGTATCCCCTTCAGGACCCTTCAGAACATCTAAGAGTGGAAGGAGTGCAGAGGCAACTGGCTGCCTATCTGAAATCTCCCAGCCCTGGGTTCTGCCCCCAGTTACTGTCACACATCTTGCAGCTTGTGCTTGAGCCTGGCAGAGAAGCCAAGAGCTTTAAATGGCAGCTGTTTTTTCTCCACTGAGCCCCTTCCTGTGGGGCATCCTGCTGATTCAGGGGTCAGCAGCTCAGGTGTACCTTGCTGAGAACCTCCCATGTGATGGCAGAGAGTCCCAGGACTGAACTACAGTAAGAGCAAAATTAAGCACACTGGTTTTTTTTAGCAGAGGGTAGCTCCCACTTTCATGCCCCTACAACTTGTTTCACTTCTCATGTCTGTAGAAAGCCCTATTCTGTCAGGCTGTATGAGACCTTGACTTGCATTTTTCTGAAGAGCGGCCACAGCCGCTGGACCATGTTATCTGCAGGAGGAAATAAATGTGTTACAGTAGCAGTGGTGTGCACTGGGCAGAGACTGCTCAGATGGGGTGAGCAGGTAAGAGCTCACACATGCACACAGACCTGCCAACGTGCTTTAAAATAAGGCAAACACAACGGGAAGCCTGTGCCACCTTCACCAGATGCCACACCTGCCAGTATCTTCTGCTGGTTTCACTGGGGTAACCACAAAGCTTTCTTTTCCTCCCCCATCCCATTGCATCTGCAGAAAAACAGCTGCCACCTCACAAGATGTCCCCAGAACTCAGCCTCCTGCAAGGCTGTGGGCCACAGTGTGAGCTGGTGACAGCCCCATGTGACAAAGGGCAGCACCAGAGGTGAGAGCAAAGTGTGTTTGCACAGATGTTCCCATGCAGGGCATAATCCTCCATTCTTTGCTGCTGGAGGAGTGCAACAGGTCGGAGTCAGCCTCTCCGACTTCCCACGCTGATCCACCTGTTAAGCTCATTATCCTATTTGCAGCCCCTTTTCAGGATAACTGAGATGTGAATGTTTGTGCTATGTCAACAGCACATGTTGTTAGACCTCCAAGGAAATTAAGGCTCCGAATCTATTGCAAATGGAAAGCCTTTTTTTTTTTTTTGTCTTTTTAATTAGCAATCCAGCCAACCATTTAATAGAGAGCAAAATAATCACAGAGGGGTGAAGGTAAGGTATGTAAACTAGATTTCTACTTGACTGGACCTGCTCTCTCAGGGTGCAATTGGTAACACTTGTCTGCATCAATAAATCTGTGCCTACCTGAAACACGTGGGAAAAGCTGGGGAAAAGGTCATTGTTGAATTCTACAAAGATGTTTCTAATACTCCTATTTGCCTCAAATTGGTCCTCAAAGGCCAACTTTGATCCTACTGAAAAGCTAGGATTTCTACATTATTTTGAGAAAATCAAGAATACATTTTCCAATGGATATTTCCACTCCTATTAGTGAGGTTTGAAATCTTCATTAAAAGCCATTAAATCTGGAGGAACAATTAGACTGTTTCTTGTTAGATGAAGTCTATGCCAGTAGGGCTTCTTAGCTCCATTTATTTACAAAAAAAAGTAAGCTTTTACAAAACACCTAATCCTGAAAGACACTCTTACATCTGCATATCTGAGTTATATTCCACATTATATTTTAGCCCATACATAACACTCTTGAGCCCTCCTTATTTTAAGAAACAGGCTTTTCAAATTCACGCATCCGTATCTAAAAATCTGCACTCTTCCTTTGCACTGAATTTTTGTTCTGTGCTTTTTTCCCCCAAGCTAACCCAGCAGGAGGTATTCTTGCTGAATGTTTTACCTAATGTTGAGATCTAATCTGTGTCAGCTCCTCTGCAATGGGTTTTGTGGGGTTTTTTTTTTCAATTTTGCTTGTCAAGAGAGCTCATTGTTACAAGGGATGTCTTGGGCATTAGCTGCGTAGAGGGAGAGAGCTGGCATGTCCCTGGTGCTCTACCTCGTCAGTGCAAGCCGTGTGCTGGTGTTGGCTGCTGCCAGATCCCAGCCTCCCCTGGCATGCCAGGCTGTGCTGGAGGAATCCCGGGTTTCACTTCAATATCCTCTGCAGCCTCTCACACAGCAGCCACACACATCATTGCAGGGAGGTGGCATCTGTGACCGTACCCTGCCAGCTGTGGAAACACGAGGCAGCTTCACTTCATCCTGTGCCAGGTTCAGACCTTCCCATGGTCGAGCGTGACCTGGCACATGCAGCAGATCAGGCACTGTCTGCTTTAACTTCAGCCATTCCTACAGCCTCTGCCAGAGGCTTTCTTGCCTTTGTCCTCCCTCTTTCCCAACGCTTGGGAAGGGGGAGACTCTTTACACTATCAGAGATGACACGTAGGAGGGTGAGATTCAGAGCGAGTTGGCAGAGAATTACCACTCAGGCTAATCTGGTGAAAGGCACATTTTTAAAGCAACCAAGAGGAAAAGAGAGAGGATAAAGTACATCGCTTTATACTGTGGGGTGCCTTTGGAGAGAGATCTGTAAGGAGTCCCAACATGCAGGGTTGTTCCAGTTCACAAAATGAGAAACCAAACCTTCTCCCTTCCAGATTCATCATGAACTCCAGGAAGAGAAGATTAAAAATGCTGGACAAACGCTGGAAATAAAAACATAAATCTACCGCAGAGAGCACACTATTCAAACAGTGTTACTCACAGCCCTGTACCCCTTAATAGCCCCGCTGCTATTTATAACACCACAAGCACCCTTGGAGCTATGGAAAGTCCAAACACTACTGGGACAAGTATTTTCCCACCCGTGAGAACAGAGAACCTGTTTATGCCACGGCAGTGACTCAGGAGCGGCTGGGGCTGCTCCATCACCTGTTTGCAGGGCGATGGTGGGAGACAGACCTTGTGTGCACCAAGCTGTGGCTTAGTGAAGACCAATGTGCCTTATATAGACTTGCAGAGCAGTTTTAGGCCAAGCAGCAGAAAGTAATCAACTTTTTTTTTCAGGAGATATTCAATTAAAAAAAATAAATTAAAGCCCAGAAAACTATTTCTGCTGTCTGAGGCTCAGTCATCTGCTGCAGTATTTGTAACAGGAGCTTTTAAAAGTTTGCCCCTTTCCCTAAGAAAAATTCGGGCTCCTTGCACCCTGAGGTCACATGTTCTTGAATTTTCCCAAACAAAGTAATGTCCTGTGGCTTTGCTAAGAAATTTTTCTGGTCATTTGAAACTTACCATTTCACTTTCTCTAGTTAAGGGGTTCATATGCAAATTCTCACGCAAGCCTTATCCTTTAGTAAGCCACAGTAACACCCTTGGCACTGGCAGTATTTAAAAAGGAAGCCTCCTTTGGTGTGAAGGGATGCACAGTGATGTATGAAGTTTAGCCCTTCCAAAAAAGTCTTCTCATTCTCTTCCTCTGAACTCCAGAATATGCCATTCATCTGAATGTGTCTAGAAGATATTTGATGCTTGAGGATGAGAAAGTTTATCTGGCTCAGTACCTTGACCGCTGTCTCTTGAAAGTTTCAGCTGTTGCAGAAAATGGAGTGAATGGTGGTATACAACTATTACTTTTTTTTTCTTTCTGGGACCCAAATCCAGGATTTTGTTTGGTACATGGAGATTTTTTTCTAAACAGGGATTACATCTAAGGGGAAATTAAATTCCTACTCCAATCTTAATGTCAAATTAAAACATGTAATGTTTATTCTTTGAAAGCACCTTGACAGCATAGAGCTTTCACCATCGCATTCCAGAGTAAATATGTAGATATGCCTATCTGCCAGGGACAGTGACTTAGAAAACTAATCTTTGACTGCAGAAACCACAGCCTCTGGCTCTTGCCCCTTGGGGCCAAATCCAGTAAAGAGAAAAAGGCAAATGTCACATTTCCCTGCCAGCAAAGTTCCTGACCACCCAGAAGGCTATTCAGCCCAGAGAGGAGCAAGCAGTTTTTTTATGCAGCTTCTATAATATCTCCTCCCAACCCTATTTAAACACAAACCAGACAACAAACAGACTCTACAAGGGGCTGTTACTCTGCATTTTAGAATCATGGTATGAGGTCTCACAACATTGCCCATGGTGACAGGCCTTATAGAAACCCATCAGTAGAGGCAATAGTTGTCCTGAGGAGCACAGAGCCTAGAGAGAGGAAAAGAGAAGCTTCTTTTGGTGGGGAAATATGCCCGTGATGACTCAGCCCAGCAGTCAAAGAGCAGAAGAGCAGACAGATCAGACAGAGAATCATAGAATAGTTTGGTTTCACAAGCACCTTTAAGATCATAGAATCCAACCATAAGCCTAATACTTACAAGACCATTGCTAAACCATCTCTCATTCCAGTGATCCTTGTGTGCTTTCCACATTTTATCTGGATCTAATTGTCTGTGACCATCTACAAACAGCACTGAGATGGACAGGGTAGGGGCAAAGTATAGTGGAGCTCTGTTTTCTCTGCTTTTCTTTAACAGGCCTCTTATCCTACACTTTATATAGGCATTTATCTGATGTTCTAATCCTGACCTGGTTTAAAGCTTATCATCCTCAACACAAAGGACAGCAGCTCTCACTCTGGCAGAAAGGGACACTCCAGCAGACACTCTTGCTTCAACTTCCCTCTCCAAATCAGGCAGATCGGGGATTTTAACATGGGCCTTCCCCAGTGATTTGTGAACCACAAGACTGCTGGCTACTCTGCTTAAAGATTCAGCATTTCCTGTTGAAGCTGCTCCACTCTGTGCCAGATAATTGTGAACAAATATGGTTTGGTCACTCACATTAAGCTTAAAGGGGAACAGGACTAGGGGATGCTTTTCATAAAGACAGTCACGATCTACACATGATCCATAAGGGGAAGTTGCAAGTTTCCTCCACACAGAAAGAAGGAACTGAAGTGGAAAGTGCAAACCCTGGACAACCCCTATTGGTCCAACCACAGAGTGAAACAGAAACAAACACAATTAAAGGAGGAAGCGGTGTGACCAAAAGTGTCACATCAGTGCTGCTCCTCTGGGAACCTCCTCACCCAGGTCTGCCTGTCTGTGGGTGGGAGAAGACCGAGTGAGGCAATGAGGAGAGAAAATGTCTCTTCACTCTGCTTGATCTCAGCCCAGCAGGGTTTCTGAAAAACTCCTTGCTTGCTTTGGATGTACACATCTATTGGCAACCATTACCATGCTCAGGGAAAACTCTCTTAGATGTTTGAGATCTGAGCAAATTTCTCAGGGATGAAGAGCAAATTAAACGATATAGGGATGGCCTTGGCAAGGGGAAAATGCAGACATTTGAGAGCTACTCCCTCACACACCCCAGTTTAACATAATATGGCTTCTTGAAGATCTCTGTCTTGTGGTTGATTTCAAACTCCCAAGGAAGCTTTTCCTGTGGTTGGGACATTCGTAAAGTCTTTCTCTCTCATGTGGGTGTTCCAGCAGTTAACACCATCTGCAATCATGCTGCAGACATTGTCAGTGCTGGAGCATACATTTTGCCCTTTTTTTATTTTTTTAATGGGGACTCTTAATTTTCACATGACTGATGGAATTTAATGACATCTCAGACATTTCCCCTTCTGAAAAATGTGCCTAAAAATGACCAGAGGATTCAAACAT
Organism: Parus major; assembly: GCF_001522545.3. Lineage (NCBI taxonomy): Eukaryota > Metazoa > Chordata > Aves > Passeriformes > Paridae > Parus > Parus major. The sequence continues at coordinate 63,307,783 of NC_031769.1, forward strand.
TGAGAGGTTCAAGCCAGGCAGACAACATGATTGCCTAAGTCTTGCTTCCTTAGAAAAGCCATGCTAGAAAACAATGAAATTCAAAGTAGCTGCTTTTCTGTTATTTTAATTCTCTAATTTTAACAAACAAGTCTGCCAGTAGGGCTGGAAAATTTTTCAAACACAGAAGACACACAGCCTGTACTGTAAGGTTCTTTGGGATTTGCCTAAATTTGTGGGAGCTCAATCCTCTATGGAGGTGTGGAAATCAACCCTGTGTTTAGGAAAATATTCCCTTGTTTCCTAGCGTCTTTTGATGACAATAAGTAATGAAAATTCTGTTGACTAGTTTCACAGCCCAGTTGAAAAACAGATACAAACCTGTGCAAAACTGAGCAGACTTCTCTTCAAAATACTCTCTTCTCAAGGAAAAAAAAAATTAAAAGTAAGAAAAATGTTGATTGATTATGTTTGTCAACCTGTATAGCTGAGAGGTGAGCAAAACCACCTCACTTACAGACTGGCACTATTAGATGAGAAGGTGACAAGGCAAGGGAAAGGACTGTGTTCCTCACCCACTGTATAAAATCCAGGGAAGGTAGACCTGCTTCCTCTGAAGAAGCTCATACAAATGCCACAGAAACACCTGGGAGAGTGGGACTGTGTTGATTTCTCAGCAGATCAGCTTCAGGGTTGGACAGCCTGGCTGGGACTTCCCACACCCCCTACAGCCTTATCACCCTCAGGGCCACCCCTCTGAGTCAGATGAGATGCATACATGCTGCTGGCACAAAGGACATGGCTGCAACTCCAGAACAGCCCAAGCTGGCAGATATTGCCAGCCTCTCTCCCTGGGGGCTGGGAACATAGACATTTGGGAGGAGGTGGAAGAAGAGGAGGAGGAAGTTAGTGTGAATGACATATTTCACACATGTGGCATCAACCACAGCAGCTGAGAAGGCTCCTGAGCCAGGAAATTTGATTACAGATAACTGAGAGAGGCTTCTCCTGTGCCCTGTGGGTCCATAAACCTGGACGTGGGTGAGTTATCTGCCTGGGGGGCATGCCTTGTCCCTTGACCAAAACTGGGCCAACAGCCCATCATTTCCAACAGCACCCAGCTTTGTGTTAAGGAGCAACTTGTGGCTTGAAAAGTGCCTCTGTCATCCTATATATAAATAACAGACACAGCACAAGCTGCATCATGTCTAACTGGAAGACAATCATAGCTTCTCTGGATTTATTGTTGACTGCGAACACACTAACATGAAAATACTTTCTTAAAAGTCTGAACTCAGTACATGTTTTCTCCGTCTGTGTTCTTAAATTGATAAAATACATCTGCTCTGAAGAGCTATTACAGCTTATCACAGAAACTTGGATCTAATTTATTGCCAGCAAAAAGCTTTCTTCAAGCCTCTTTCTTTTTCAGATGCTCTACCATAAAACATGGTAATTCACATTAAGGATGCATTTAAACACTGCTGAAAAGACAACTTGTCCTGAATAAAAGGTAGCATTCAGGGTGATGGTTAGGATAAAATATAGCCAAGATTAGAAATAAAAGCTTTAGTGATTTGGAACGCATCAGGTTTTCTTCCTAATGACCCTCATATAGCCAAAGTGGCCTACAGGCTTCTGAAAATCTTTTCTCCTTAAATCAGCTCCCTTTTGAGTCCTCAAAATCACCCACCAGATGTTTGAGAAATACAGATCCATTGCTTTCAACCATGACACTCTCTTCACCCTTTTTTGTGGCTTTGGGAAGTGCACCCATCAGGCAAAACTTGTTTCTCCTCAGAGGTTTTAAATCAAATCAAATTGGAAGGATGTGCAATACCAAACATAATTGCTGGGTGAGGCCATAAGCGGAGGACAGACACACTGATGGACAATCTGAGCCCTCCTCTTTTGCAGAGTCAAGCAGATATCACAGTACCTTCAGGGATGGTTAATGGGAAGAGCTTACAGAAGAAGCCTGAAGGGTCAGTAGGGTCTGCATGAAGCAGTCCTTTTTGTGAGAGGTCCCTATGCAGAAGAGGATGCTGCCACAGCCCATGGATGTTCCACAGTTACCACCCAAATTCCTCCTTATTCTCCCCAGATTTTCATACCTTTGTCATGCATTCCATGCCCAGCCCTTGGCTCTTGTGCTCCTTTCCCCCTCTGGGTAAGGGGGTGAGCACAGAGCTGGGGAAAGGTGATGTAAACATGCCCCTGGCATTCCTGAGCAGCACATGTTTCCATAAGCAAACCGTGTCCCAGAAGCCATGCTCCTTTTGCTCCCTTACCAAGGATGCTCTCCAGATCCAGTATGTTTCTGTAGCGGTTCTGCTGGATTTGGACAGGGAGAGCTGCAGTTGCCTGTTATAGTTGGTGCTTATTCACCTCTTCAGGTCTTCTCCTCGGGTCCTATCTCAGTGCTCATGCCACGAGTATTAAGGCAGCCCATGGCCCTTTGGGGTAGAAACTCCCTTCTCCCAAAGAGAAAGGCTGAGAGTAAATAGTGTAATGCCCAGAACCTTATCCTGTGGTGCCAGGACAGATCCAGCCTCCTTGATGATCTCAGGGATTTCCAGGAAGCTGGCAGCTTTTTTGCATCCTTGTCTTAGACACTGTTGCTTGCTTGCATATGGAAATGAACCACTTTTCCCAGGAAAAAAGTGGTGCGAGGTGTCGCCTCTGTTCCTGTCCAACGTTCCCTTACCGAAGGCCCAGTGGGTAGTGGGGCAGGGTGACCCATTGTGCAAGAGACCACTGGGACTCACTCACCTTGTGAGGAGATGCTGAGCAGAGTCACAACCCCACTCCAAGATCTACTCTCCGACTGTTCAGCAACCTCCCTCTCTAGCACTCATCAGCTCAGCAAAGCAACCACCCTGCTCCGGCCACTCTAAGATCTGGTAGGGCAGGAGTACTGGGCTTGGCCATACCTTTGTTTCCACCACTGTGTTAGCCCTGTTAAGTGCCTCCTAACAGCTGCTGTTCTGAGCATTGCTTTCTTAACTCACTGGAAACACCGAGTCACTCCAATGCCCCTGCTCAGTGCCACCAGCAGTGGCACTTGTGTGCAAGACCTTCCTGCTGACATCGGTGTTTTCCTGAGCATCACCAGCAAAGCACAGCTGCACACAAGCCGGGAGGTGCAGAAGGCAAATGAATGTTTCAGGTTAAAAGTGCAATGTCATAGAATAGTAGAAATAAAGAAAAAACCCCCAGAGCACCACATAGGTAACTCTTCTCCCTCAAGAGCATCAAGTTCACTGGCAGATTTACAAGTTTGAAAGCTAACAATACTCTTGTGTTATTGCATGAACAACTTGGCCAGATCTTCCCTGAGTAGAACTCAGACTTTCCTGGAGACATCTCTGCAGCCATGGGTAAATCCTATTTTTTTGGCAGTACTTAAGCATTACTAGGGATCTCTTTTCATGCACTCAGCTAGCCATGTAAAAACACCATCAAAGTCTACAGTGCCAAGCACGTAGCAAAAGCTGTGGACATCTATGTTAGATGCTTTGGAAATGCCACCATGGAGCATGCTCCTCAAGACACTGACTCCAACTATTCTCTTGCCATTAGAAAGGGGCCTGCTCAGTCCAACACCCACAAATCAAGAGTGTTGTGCAGCAATACAGCATTGTTCACTTTCTTTTCTTAAAGGAAAAAAAAAAGAAATCAGATTTCATCGCTTCTTTGTGTGCTACAGTTGTTTAAATAAAGACTTTGCTTCGAATTTTCCTACAGTCATTTTCTGTCTTATTTTTGTTATGCTTCCAAATAACAGGCATTCACTTGGGAAACACAAGAAAAGGAAAATGTTGAAAAACTATTGATCTGCCAGGTGGAAAACTCTAAATTTCATTTTCATTTCCAGGGTTTGTTTGGGTTTTTTTTTCAGCTTGAGAAACAACATATTATCCGTCCAGTAAAATTCTGGAATCATAAAATTGTTTTATAACAAGAAAATTCACAAGGACAATTTGCTCTTTGAATTTATTTTGAAGCCTGCATATCTATTGTATGCCACACTTACATGTATAAGTCAGTTGTGGATAGTTTTGGGTCTTGCTCACAGAAAAGAAAAAACTGCTAGCAATGCTGACATTTGTCCGTACGGAAAAAGCATCTCTAAAATGACTGCTTATGTGCCATGGAAGATGCCAAATTACAGTACCTCCCTTTCCATTAGTCATTTCACAACATTGCTCCCAGTTGCCACATCTCACACTTCCCCAGCAAGAAAGCAAAGAGGGCCACCAGACTCCCTGCTATCCTTAAGTGATAGATTGAAAAAACATTTCCTTTTTTTTTTTTTTTTGTCTTTTAGGAAGAGGAGGAATGGACCATCCATTTAGAGAAGAGTTTGAGATGCTGCAGTTCTAAATTTCTACAAAAATACTCGTTGACAGAACCGTGAGAACTGAGAAGGTTCTGCTTAGTGGGGTTTCAACACCCCATGATTCACATATTTTCATCTCTTTTCCAACTAGTTCTCAGCCTATCATGTCACTTCTCTACAAAATAAAGTGCCTGTCCTGCACTGTCTTTGGCAAAGCCTATACTCTAATATCCCCTGGGCCTTCAGCAAACAGAGGAGCAGCAGCAGGTAATCATTAATTGCCTACCTCAGCCATTGCTATTGTCAGACCTAAGGGGGCTGGACATCACAGGTTTTTCTAACTTAATGAACACTGCCTGCACTGCCAGGGTCAGAGAAACCCCAGACAAACATCACCTGATGCTGAAAAAGAGCTTTATTTTAAAAAAAAAGAAAAGTCAGAATCCTGTTCTTCCTGTATTTGCTCCAGAGTGGGTGAAGTTGTAGAGAAAGAACAGCTTTTAAAAGCACGACTGGATTCTGGCATGTTTCCCCTTTTGTATTCCAAGCTTGGGGTTGGAAAAGGCTGCATTGAGGGTGGGGTTTTTGTTAGTTTAGTTGTGCTGCTAGACATATATTTAATCTTTTTCCCTGATATTCCTGTTATGAGAAGTCACAGCCAGAGTTAGGGAGAGATTTATCAATAGAGGAAGCACACACACACACACACTACAGCATGGTCTAAAACAAAGGGAGTTCACTTTTCATTACCCTGAGGCATTGAAAAAGCTCTGCCATTCTTAGTATTCCTTTTCTCTTTCCAATATTAAGTTATTGGGAACTGGCACCCATCCTTTCCCCATGAAGACAAGCTTTAAGTGAAAACTCTGGAGGTGGATCACATCAGCCAGGTTGGGGTGAGAAGAGACCTGCGGGAATCATCCGGTCAAACTCCCCTGCTCACGTGAGGTCACCCAGAGGTGGTTGATCAGAACCATGTCCAGAAGACTTTTGAGTGTCTCTGAAGATGGGTATCTGTGCACTCAAAAGCATTTGTTTACCTCATGTAAGTGCACAAAAGTGCCTTATCTTACCCAAACCATCCTTCCACAAGAAATAAATTGGGATTTATTTCTTTAATTAAATTAAATCAGGGATAGGTTCCCACTTAAAGGAAAATAAAGCAAGCCTGAAGATACTGCATGGTCAGGGTAGGCATTAATTTCCCCCATGACACCAATCAATCCTTTCACTTCTTATGAGAAAAACAAGCCCACTTTCTCTTTTCTCTGCATTTTACCTTTTTTGCCTCTCCAAACACCCATGCTTTGCCTGTGGCACTGGGCCATCAAAGGGAATTACCAACATGTCCAATAACCACACAGACAACTTCTAATCATCTTGTCCTATCACAAGGGGCAGTAGGGGTGACAGACTTGGAAATTTTACATAGGTCAGATGGGTTTTGTGGACAAAGGAGTGACTAAGCAAGTTTCAGTTCAGTCACCTTCCTGCTCTTCCCCTGGGGAAATACAAGCCCATGTAAGACTGAAGAAGTGGTTAAACATGCGGTTACCTGACCAGATCTCTCACCAATCTTCCACACTTGGGGGTTCCTTCAGCCACCAGTGCATACATTTCTGAATTTTGATAACATATACTAGTGCAGTTCTGCATACTCTTGTTAACCTTGGGACTGTTTGCTTGGGAATGGTGATGAGGGTTTTGGTTGGGGTTTTTTGTGGTTTTTTGTTTGTTTTTTTTTAATTGCAGCTTGCTAACTCATGGACTTTACTGACTTGTGGTGGTAACAAACTTTTCAAACAATTGTGCCTTATTTAGGAAATGTTTTTCAACATATGTTCAACAAAGTACTCTTTGGAAGCTGGCACAGATTTCCCAGAAATTTCAAGTTTTCCTGTTAGGTGTAATAACATCCCTGCTCCAGCATGAGTGGAAATAATTAGGAGCCATCTCTCCAGGTTGCAGTAGGCTGAGAATGAAGCCTCCAATTTGCTCTCTGAGACTTTTTGTAAAAGCATACCACAATGAGTTGCCCTGAGGTGTGAGTCTTACACAAGAAGGTGTCTGGGGCAGCCAGAGACTGAAATTATGAACTTTTCTTGAAAGACAGAGGCCTCCTTCACTTATCACTAGGAAGGAGATCTATAGTACTGTTTCACTGCAGTGAACTGCACTTTTAAAACAATCTTGTCTCGTATTACAGGTTTTCTTATCCCAATTGCTATCCTACTTAATTCTTCATTAGAAGGATGGTGTGACTTTAACAGCCCAAATAAATGGGCTAATAAATAATGTACTTGCCTAGACTGAGAATCGAAAATATCCTATTAATGAAAAAAAAATATCAGCTTGATCCATTTGGCTTATATAATATATGTCAGCTTATATTTCTCATTTGCCTTGTATACCAGCTTTGGTAATCAAGTTTATTTCATTTTTATTTACACTTAAGTGTCACTGGTGGATTCAATTGCAAAGGCTGAAATAGGGAAGGGACAGAATCCTGTATGAAAACCAGCTGTTGACATTGGAATTAAAAAAAAAAAAAAAAAAAAAGGAGAGATAGAGAGAAACATCTTCTGCATTCCTTTGCCTATCTTGCCTAATTTGTGGCAAATCACAGACACATTCCTAAGGATGCAAATGATGCCACCCTCAGAAGACTCATTGTTCTGGAGGTCACAGGAAGTCAGTGGCAATCAGAGGACCCAGGGTTTCCCTACAGATATACTTCTAGATCTTTTTGTATTTGTCCACAACAAGGTGAAATTTAAGTTGACAGGACTGCTTCAAAATCAATGCTTTGGAAAAGATATTGCATATGTTTTCATTTCTACCATACATATTTGATTGTTATGTCAGCATTTTTTTCAGACTTTTTCCACAAACACAAAATGTGCCAAAACATGAAATTCTCAATTAACTGTGCAGTCTATCCTGTAAGCAGAGTCCAAATCACAGCATTACTCTTGTCCTTAACCCTACAAAATGCATTAGAAAATCTGAATCATGCTGTTTCACAAAGCTCATATCCTAGAGATGGGCTTCAGCTGTGACACATGGATATCACATATAAAATACCCCTCCTGCATGATGCTACCCAGCCAAGGGGGTACAAGACAACAGCCACACTCAAAAAGCCACGGTAAATGCAGGAGGGAATCACAGGAAGGCACAGGCACAGAGTTTGCCTGCCTCTACTGGAAACAAATACTATCTACACAGAAGCCTCAGGGGTGCTAAAATGCTTCACTCCAAGGAAAGGCCAGGACATCCCAGGGAAGCAGTCAGCCAGACACTGAAAAGTCACCTCATTTACACAAAGCAGTGAGAGCACCTCAGCCACACTTAAAGAACATGCCTTTTAACCCAGCTCACACAGCCCTTGGGCAGCATTGTACATCTTTTTCCTGAAGCCAGCAAAGAAGCTGTGGATACCCCATCCACAGTTGCATCCAACACTTACTGCCGAATATTCAAGTCCAGGTTGTATGGAGTTTGGAGTAATCCGTCTTGTGGAAGGTGTCTCTGACTGTGACACAGAAATGAAAGTAGGTTATCTTTAAGGTCCCTGTCCAACATAAACTATTCTGTGATTCTATGTCTTGCACAGTGTTTTCATATTCTTTCTTGCTCCGTCATTCACTGCTTGATTTGGTTTCACAAGCTGATGAACTCCTGCATTTTACTGTCTCTCACCTACCAACTCACTTTAGCTCCTTTAATAAGGCCATTGATTCTCTCTGATTCACCAAGCCAGTTTCTAATTCCTAGTTCCACTTGACTAACCATCAGCTTCATATACCAAAGGCTGTTTGCTTTATTCCTACAATTTCAATTCTCACGAGCTCTGCCTACCTCCCCGGGTGCCCGTTGGCAGCAACATGAGCAGGAGATGCAGGACGCAAGCAGACCAAACAAACAGTCTGTGACTTCACAGCTCTGAGGAAGCAGCTCTGCAGTGTAGCAGCAGACAGCAGCTCCCAATATCTTCACTGAAGGGAGAAAGCTTCCCCATAAATGTTACCCAGCAAAAATTCAGCCACACTCATCAATTGCTATTGATGAAAAACTAAGACCTGCAGATCTTGGTATCAACTCAGAAACAAACTATTTGTAGGAAATTACCTCTCTCTCTCTCTGTGTGCATGTTGTTCACCAGCACTTTCTAACTTTTAGACATGTGTCGTCTGACAAAATTCATCAAATAACTCAATCTACATGACAAAAATTATGCACATAATTTGTGAGCAGACTCCACAAACATTTAATATTCAAAATTCAAGCTGTGGTGATTAGTCTTGATTGAACACACAAATCAGCCAGTGTCTTACTGTATTTGAATGATTAACTCCATAGTTTTTGGAAAAAAACCTCCACACTTATGATTATGATGAATTCAAAATCTGCTTTTCTGGGACTACTCTGGTATTTGCTTGTGATTTTGCCATCCCTCCCTTTTCTTTGGTTTTAATTCTATAACTCTCTCACCATTAAATCCATTTGCAGGCAGTAAACAGAAAAGGACGATGTATTCCAGAAATGTATTCCAGGATGCATTCTGGTAGAAATTTGGAATTGAATTTTTGTAAAAGCTTTCTGCAACACTTGCACTGACCTCTGATTTTTCAGGCAAATAATGAATTCATGCTGATGAACAGTGTGCAATTTGATGATACCAAGTCAAAAGTGCTTTAGAATCATTTTTCTTCTCCCTGGTCCATCTTTCTTTCCTAGCATCAGATCAGTGGATGTGAAAGACCATAATCTGGATGTCTTCCATTTAACTATATTCAGAGGAACATCTTGAAAGTTTTCTTTCTTTCTTTCTCCTTCTTAAGATGAAAAGTTCTTTTGAACTCCATTGGCACTTCAGTGCCAGCAATGAGATCAAAATGAAGGGTTTCTTATTTCTCCCCCTCAGTGAGCACCTGGAAGAACACCAGAGGCTATCTGATATTCTGAATATCTGCCACTTTTCTCCTGGTAGCAGATGTTCTCTTCATCCTTGGACACTGCTGCCCTGTACTACACTTAGAAGCCCAGAGTTGAGGAAAAATGCTCTAGAACAAAAAAAATCAATTACTAGAATGTAAACGTCAGTATAAATACCCTATTATCAGCCTCATTTGTAATCAGTTTTATTATATTGTTATAGCAAAATGCACTTCAGCCCCATGTGGGAGAAGACTGAAGCAGTAAGTATACAACAAAGCAAAACCACCATTGGAAGAGCACAACTTTCCTTGGAAAACAGCCTTAGAGCAAAATCAGGGAAGCACAAAATCCTGCCAAGACATCAAGTTTTGCTGACATTTTGTTTTGGAAATAGCATCAAAAAGTAAATGTTGTCAATACCAAAAAGGAATCTGATAGCAGTATTTACAGTTTCAGTGCGCTAAAATAAAGTTGTTTAACTTAATTCCAAAACCACCTTTGCTTCAGATTTCAGTCAGTCATGGTACCCAACTTAAACCCTCAAGAAAGAGAATGGGATGGAAATGCTCTAGCTATACCGAAGTGCACTGAGAAGAAGAGTTGAGTTTTATTATAGTAGGTATTTTGGGAAAGAACAGCACAATTTGGGGATGTTAGTTTGAATTAGCATAAAATCACACCTGGAAAAAAATATTCAGAAGGGGTAGTTAAAGAGAACCTCAGTCCTGCACCTACTTCCTGGTGTGGCAGCAAGGGGAAAGTTGTCCAGATGCTACACATGTTCAACCTCTTTCCTTTGCCTGGCAGGGAAGGTCTAAGGATCTTTTGGGGATTGCAGTCTCTGTATAAGGGGGAAGAAAATGCTCAACATTCTGCTGCAAGTGACGGAACAAACACAGGGTAGGGACTTTTGCAATAGAAACCTCAAGAGGGCAGAAAGGGTAGCAAGAAACTTGGGGGGTGCATGGGAAAGGGAAGGGCAAACAGGGCAGCTGCTCCTGGGTACGGGGCAAAGGTGTTTTCCTGAGATTTCTGCAGGAGGGAATTCCCCAGCAGCTATTTATTGCCATTTCTGGGCAACACAGGAGACTATAAAAAATGGAACTTGGGGAAATACACCACAGGGGTAGATGGTACTGAGAAATACCCCATCTCTCCATCTCCCATTTCTTCCTTAGATGAGGAAGAACTGAACTAACTGAAGCCTGCTTCTGCTCCTCCAAGAATCTGCATCACACACATACACAGGTTTTTTTGTGCATATTTCTTTTTATGCATCTTTTCACATGCCCAGGAGGAAAACAGGGCACAGGGAATGGTTTCATTTACAGAGGTAGAAAGCGTAGATTTGTTTCCTGAGAAGAGGAAGGTGAGGTCAGGCAAGGTGCAAATTGGCAGAGCTATGCCTGTTTATGCTACAGGGTATTTTTGGCAGAAGGGGAATCCCAGTTTCAAAGCAAGCCTTATCTACAAATAGGAGCTATCTCATGACTAGGAGCTCATCTCACAGGTGCTATTAGGGAAGTGAAAGTCACAGCACTCCCCAAGAAAGAGATGCCTCCAAAGCCCAGAGAGGTGCGAGGAGAAGAGGAGAAGGAGTCCTGCTCTAACTAAACATTACAAGATCAGGTGTGGATGAGACCCTGTGCTGTCACCATTCCCGCTGAATTAAAGGATGACACCCAGCAGAGTTATGGGATGCTAAATCCCACACCAACAACTTTTCACCTCCTTCAAGGAGATGGGGCTATGCTGTGGCCAAGGATGAGGGTGCTCTTTCCCACGCCAAAGCCAGACCCTTTCTCCCAGAACAGAGTAATTTCATACACTGAGAGACCAGATGGCAAAGCTCAAATGTCATATTAGCCTGTTTCTGAAAAAACCCACAGCCCAGGACAAGACTGGCAGAGCAGAGGGAGCATAGCACATGAGCACACACACCCACTCACCAAAACACAGCTGGCTGGGGTTATTTTTAGAGCTGATTTGACAGGGTCCCTTTAAATTTTGCTGGCTTTTGTCAGTTTGTATCACAGAGCAAACCTTGTTTAAACAGAACACATTATTTTTGGCCCGTGAATCACAGGACCCGCTCTGCAGCCTTTTCATGCAAACCACTGAGAGGCCTCTGTTTTTCTCTGCACCGGATTATTGCAAAAAAAACCCTTAATCACCAGGTATGGTGATTGGCTTCAAAGATTTGCAAATTAGGAGTAAGCTATCAAATAGCTTCCTAGGGGCTGTAAACCACACAAATCCCATTGCCATTAATGAGGGTTTATGCCACTAAATAATATCTTTCTGTACATGCAAGCATACACACACACACGGAGTGTATAGCACGCCTGGTTGGCTTACTCCTGTAGGAGGCACATGGGATTTTCCCGATGTAACATCCTTGGTAAACCTAACTGGCAGGCAAGCGGAGAGATCTCCCGGGGACCCCTCACTCATCCCTCTGGGAGCCAGCACCCTGGGAGCAGCGGTGCTAATTGCTCAGCTGTGGTTTTGAGGGAGATGCTGGCAGAGGAGCTGTGGGAGTGTTACGAGGGAGGGTGAAGTACCAGGGGACTTTTAAGTATGGCAGGAAAGGGGGAAAGAAAGGGGAAAAAAAAAAAAAAAAAAAAAAAAAAAGAGTTTGTTTTTCCGCTGTACTCCCTAAGACCTTTGTGTGCCTCGTGCCTAACCACTGTCAGTGGTGACAGGGATCTTCCTGGCTCCTCCGTGGCGGGGAGAAGGAACATCCCCATCCCTGAGCTCAGCGCCTACGTAGGCTCGTGGTTCCCCAGTCACGCTGGGCTGCGGGCAGCCCTCCCGCAGCCCTGGAGCACCCCCAGCGCCCTGAGTCACAAGCGGCTGGGGCCGGGCGCCTCGGCCAGCAGACCGCAGCCTGCGCAATGCTTGGGGAAAGCAAAACAAAAACAAGCCACACGCTCCCCCGCCCCGCTCCCACCCAAAGATGGGCTTGAAATTGTTTGCAGCTGTTGCACAGAAATGTCAACTTTCGGCTGCATCGGCCCCTTCTTAGCGCCGAGGGGACGGGAGGGCAAGGGAAAAGCAAAGCCCCGAGGAGGGCACAGCTCTGGGAAACCCAGTCCTCCCGCCGGGTCATCCCAGTGGTTACTGGCTTTCCTCAGCTTGTGCACATTCAAACCCGCTCTTTTAGAATGGCAGGATTATACAAATCATGACATATGTGTGAAAATGAAAGGAATGCAAGCGTTCAGGTTTTTTTTAAAACTCAGATCTGCAGATTCTCT